>NC_140990.1:152018497-152020997 GCF_052327205.1 Somniosus microcephalus | reverse complement strand
GTGCGTGTGTGTATGTGTACCAGGTGTGTGTGTGTGTGTACCAGGTGTGTGTGTGTGTGTGTGTGTACCAGGTGTGTGTGTGTCTGTACCAGGTGGGTGTGTGTGTGTGCGTACCAGGTGTGTGTGAGTGTGTACCAGGTGTGTGTGTGTATGTGTGTGTGTGTAACGTGTGTGTGTGTGTGTGTGTGTGTGTGTGTGTGTACCAGGTGTGTGTGTGTGTACCAGGTGTGCGCGTGTGTGTGTGTACCAGGTGTGTGTGTGTGTGTGTGTGTGTGTGTGTGTGTGTGTGTGTGTGTGTGTGTGTACCAGGGCTGTGTGTGTGTGTACCAGGGCGATTTGTGTGTACCAGGTGTGTGCGCGCGCGGTGTGTGTGTACCAGGTGTGTGTGTGTGTGTGTACCAGGTGTGTGTGTGTGTGTGCCAGGTGTGTGCGTGTGTGTGTGTACCAGGTGAGTGTGTGTGTGTGTGTACCAGGTGTGTGTGTGTGTGTACCAGGTTAGTGTGTGTGTGTGTGTGTGTGTGTGTGTAACAGGTGTGTGTGTGTGTGTGTGTGTACCAGGTGTGTGTGTGTGTGTGTGTACCAGGTGTGTGTGTGTGTGTGTGTGTGTGTGTACCAGCTGTGTGTGTGTGTGTGTGTGTGTACCAGGTGTGTGTGTGTGTGTGTGTGTGTGTGTATACAAGGGGTGTGTGTTTGTTGTGTGTGTGTACCAGGTGTGCGTGTGTGTGTATACCAGGTGTGTGTGTGTACCAGGTGTGCTTGTGTGTACCAGGTGTGCGTGTGTGTGTGTGTACCAGGTGTGCGTGTGTGTACCAGGTGTGCGTGTGTGTATGTGTACCAGGTTGTGTGTGTGTGTGTGTGTGTGTACCAGGTGTGTGTGTGTGTGTGTGTGTGTACCAGGTGTGTGTGTGTGTGTACCAGGTGTGTGTGTGTGTGTGTACCAGGTGTGTGTGTGTCTGTACCAGGTGGGTGTGTGTGTGTGTACCAGGTGTGTGTGAGTGTGTAACAGGTGTGTGTGTATGTGTGTGTGTGTGTGTGTACCAGGTGTGTGTGTGTGTACCAGGTGTGCGCGTGTGTGTGTGTACCAGGTGTGTGTGTGTGTGTGTACCAGGGCTGTGTGTGTGTGTACCAGGGCGATGTGTGTGTACCAGGTGTGTGCGCGCGTGTGTGTGTGTACCAGGTGTGTGTGTGTGTGTGTACCAGGTGTGTGTGTGTGTGTGTGTACCAGGTGTGTGTGTGTGTGTGTGTACCAGGTTAGTGTGTGTGTGGGTGTGTGTACCAGGTGTGTGTGTGTACCGTGTGTGTGTGTGTGTGTGTGTACCAGGTGTGTGTGTGGGTGTGTGTGTCTCTCTACCAGGTGTGTGTGTGTGTGTCTACCAGGTGTGTGTGTGTGTGTGGCTACCAGGTGTGTGTGTTTGTATGTGTGTGTGTGTCTACCAGGTGTGTGTGTGTGTGTGTGTGTGTGTGTGTGTGTATACCAGGTGTGTGTGTGTGTGTGCCAGGTGTGTGCGTGTGTGTGTGTACCAGGTGAGTGTGTGCGTGTGTGTGTGTGTGTACCAGGTGTGTGTGTGTACCAGGTGTGTGTGTGTGTGTGTGTACCAGGTGTGTGTGTGTGTGTGTGTGTGTGTGTGTGTGTGTACCAGGTGTGTGTGTGTGTGTGTGTACCAGCTGTGTGTGTGTGTGTGTAACAGGTGTGTGTGTGTGTACCAGCTGTGTGTGTGTGTGTGTGTGTGTGTGTGTGTGTGTACCAGGTGTGTGTGTGTACCAGGTGTGTGTGTGTGTGTGTCTACCAGGTGTGTGTGTGTGTGTGTGTGTATACCAGGTGTGTGTGTGTGTGTGCCAGGTGTGTGCGTGTGTGTGTGTACCAGGTGAGTGTGTGCGTGTGTGTGTGTGTGTACCAGGTGTGTGTGTGTACCAGGTGTGTGTGTGTGTGTGTGTGTACCAGGTGTGTGTGTGTGTGTGTGTGTGTGTGTGTGTGTACCAGGTGTGTGTGTGTGTGTGTGTGTGTGTGTGTGTGTGTACCAGGTGTGTGTGTGTGTGTGTACCAGCTGTGTGTGTGTGTGTGTACCAGCTGTGTGTGTGTGTGTACCAGCTGTGTGTGTGTGTGGTGTGTGTAACAGGTGTGTGTGTGTGTGTGTGTGTACCAGGTGTGTGTGTGTGTGTGTGTGTGTGTGTGTGTGTGTGTGTGTATACCAGGTGTGTGTGTGTACCAGGTGTGTGTGTGTGTGTGTGTACCAGCTGTGTGTGTGTGTGTGTACCAGGTGTGTGTGTGTGTGTACCAGGTGTGTGTGTGTGTGTACCAGGTGTGTGTGTGTGTGTGTGTATACAAGGGGTGTGTGTGTGTGTGTGTGTGTGTGTACCAGGTGTGCGTGTGTGTGTATACCAGGTGTGTGTGTGTACCAGGTGTGCTTGTGTGTACCAGGTGTGCGTGTGTGTGTGTGTGTACCAGGTGTGCGTGTGTGTACCAGGTGTGCGTGTGTGTATGTGTGTACCAGGTGTGTGT
>NC_140990.1:152010235-152015497 GCF_052327205.1 Somniosus microcephalus | reverse complement strand
CCAGGTGTGTGTGTGTACCAGCTGTGTGTGTGTGTGTGTGTACCAGCTGTGTGTGTGTGTGTGTGTGTGTGTAACAGGTGTGTGTGTGTGTGTGTACCAGCTGTGTGTGTGTGTGTGTGTGTACCAGCTGTGTGTGTGTGTGTGTGTAACAGGTGTGTGTGTGTACCGTGTGTGTGTGTGTGTGTGTGTGTGTGTGTGTACCAGGTGTGTGTGTGTGTGTGTGTACCAGGTGTGTGTGTGTACCAGGTGTGTGTGTGTGTGTACCAGGTGTGTGTGTGTGTGTGCCAGGTGTGTGTGTACCAGGTGTGGGTGTGGGTGTGTGTGTGTATGTGTACGTGTGTGTGTGTATGTGTGTGTGTACGTGTGTGTGTGGGTGTGTGTGTGTGTGTGTGTGTGCACCAGGTGTGTGTGTGTGTGTACCAGGTGTGTGTGTGTGTGTGTACCAGGTGTGTGTGTGTGTGTGTGTGTGTGTATACAAGGGGTGTGTGTGTGTGTACCAGGTGTGCGTGTGTGTGTATACCAGGTGTGTGTGTGTACCAGGTGTGCTTGTGTGTACCAGGTGTGCGTGTGTGTGTGTGTACCAGGGGGTGTGTGTTTGTGTGTGTGTACCAGGTGTGTGTGTACGTGTGTGTGTACCAGGGGTGTGTGTGTGTGTGTGTGTACCAGGTATGTGTGTGTGTGTGTGTGTACCAGGTGTGTGTGTGTGTGTGTGTGTGTGTACCAGGTGAGTGTGTGTGTGTGTGTACCAGGTGTATGTGTGTATCAAGTGTGTGTGTTTACCAGGGGTGTGTATGTGTGTGTGTTGGGGTGTGTGTGTGTGTGTGTACCAGGTGTGTGTGTGTGTGTGTGTGTGTGTGTGTGTGTGTGTGTGTGTACCAGCTGTGTGTGTGTGTGTGTACCAGCTGTGTGTGTGTGTGTGTGTGTAACAGGTGTGTGTGTGTGTGTGTGTGTACCAGGTGTGTGTGTGTACCAGGTGTGTGTGTGTGTGTGTGTACCAGGTGAGTGTGTGTGTGTGTGTGTGTGTTTGTGTGTATACCAGGGGTGTGTGTGTGTGTGTGTGTGTGTACCGTGTGTGTGTGTGTGTGTGTGTGTGTGTGTGTGTGTGTGTGTGTGTGCATGTGTACCAGGTGTGTGCGTGTACTCCAGGTGTGTGTGTGTGTGTGTACCAGGGGTGTGTGTGTGTGTACCAGGTGTTTGTGTGCATACCAGGTGTGTGTGTGTGTGTACCAAGTGTGTGTGTACCAGGGGGTGTGTGTTTGTGTGTGTAACAGGTGTGTGTGTGTGTGTGTGTACCAGGTGAGTGTGTGTACCGTGTGTGTGTGTGTATGTGTGTGTACCAGGTGTGTGTGTGTGTGTGTGTGTACCAGGTGTGTGTGTGTGTGTGTGTGTGTGTGTGTGTGTGTATACAAGGGGTGTGTGTGTGTGTGTGTGTACCAGGTGTGCGTGTGTGTGTATACCAGGTGTGTGTGTGTACCAGGTGTGCTTGTGTGTACCAGGTGTGCGTGTGTGTACCAGGTGTGCGTGTGTGTATGTGTACCAGGTGTGTGTGTGTGTGTACCAGGTGTGTGTGTGTGTGTGTGTGTACCAGGTGTGTGTGTGTCTGTACCAGGTGGGTGTGTGCGTGTGTGTGTGCGTACCAGGTGTGTGTGAGTGTGTACCAGGTGTGTGTGTGTATGTGTGTGTGTGTAACGTGTGTGTGTGTGTGTGTGTGTGTGTGTGTATGTGTGTGTGTGTACCAGGTGTGTGTGTGTGTACCAGGTGTGCGCGTGTGTGTGTGTACCAGGTGTGTGTGTGTGTGTGTGTGTGTGTGTGTGTGTGTGTGTGTGTGTACCAGGGCTGTGTGTGTGTGTACCAGGGCGATTTGTGTGTACCAGGTGTGTGCGCGCGCGTGTGTGTGTACCAGGTGTGTGTGTGTGTGTGTACCAGGTGTGTGTGTGTGTGTGCCAGGTGTGTGCGTGTGTGTGTGTACCAGGTGAGTGTGTGCGTGTGTGTGTGTGTACCAGGTGTGTGTGTGTGTGTACCAGGTTAGTGTGTGTGTGTGTGTGTGTGTGTGTGTGTGTGTGTGTAACAGGTGTGTGTGTGTGTGTGTGTGTACCAGGTGTGTGTGTGTGTGTGTGTGTGTACCAGGTGTGTGTGTGTGTGTGTGTGTGTACCAGCTGTGTGTGTGTGTGTGTGTGTGTACCAGGTGTGTGTGTGTGTGTGTGTGTGTGTGTATACAAGGGGTGTGTGTTTGTGTGTGTGTGTACCAGGTGTGCGTGTGTGTGTATACCAGGTGTGTGTGTGTACCAGGTGTGCTTGTGTGTACCAGGTGTGGGTGTGCGTGTGTGTACCAGGTGTGCGTGTGTGTATGTGTACCAGGTGTGTGTGTGTGTGTGTGTGTGTACCAGGTGTGTGTGTGTGTGTGTGTGTGTACCAGGTGTGTGTGTGTGTGTGTGTGTGTGTGTGTACCAGGTGTGTGTGTGTGTGTGTACCAGGTGTGTGTGTGTCTGTACCAGGTGGGTGTGTGTGTGTGTACCAGGTGTGTGTGAGTTTGTAACAGGTGTGTGTGTATGTGTGTGTGTGTGTGTGTACCAGGTGTGTGTGTGTGTACCAGGTGTGCGCGTGTGTGTGTGTACCAGGTGTGTGTGTGTGTGTGTACCAGGGCTGTGTGTGTGTGTACCAGGGCGATGTGTGTGTACCAGGTGTGTGCGCGCGTGTGTGTGTGTACCAGGTGTGTGTGTGTGTGTGTACCAGGTGTGTGTGTGTGTGTGTGTACCAGGTGAGTGTGTGCGTGTGTGTGTGTGTACCAGGTTAGTGTGTGTGTGGGTGTGTGTACCAGGTGTGTGTGTGTACCAGGTGTGTGTGTGTGTGTGTGTGTACCAGGTGTGTGTGTGGGTGTGTGTGTCTCTCTACCAGGTGTGTGTGTGTGTGTCTACCAGGTGTGTGTGTGTGTGTGGCTACCAGGTGTGTGTGTTTGTATGTGTGTGTGTGTCTACCAGGTGTGTGTGTGTGTGTGTGTGTGTGTGTGTGTGTATACCAGGTGTGTGTGTGTGTGTGCCAGGTGTGTGCGTGTGTGTGTGTACCAGGTGAGTGTGTGCGTGTGTGTGTGTGTGTGTACCAGGTGTGTGTGTGTACCAGGTGTGTGTGTGTGTGTGTGTACCAGGTGTGTGTGTGTGTGTGTGTGTGTGTGTGTGTACCAGGTGTGTGTGTGTGTGTGTGTACCAGCTGTGTGTGTGTGTGTGTGTAACAGGTGTGTGTGTGTGTACCAGGTGTGTGTGTGTACCAGGTGTGTGTGTGTGTGTGTGTGTGTGTGTGTGTGTGTACCAGGTGTGTGTGTGTACCAGGTGTGTGTGTGTGTGTGTCTACCAGGTGTGTGTGTGTGTGTGTGTGTATACCAGGTGTGTGTGTGTGTGTGCCAGGTGTGTGCGTGTGTGTGTGTACCAGGTGAGTGTGTGCGTGTGTGTGTGTGTGTACCAGGTGTGTGTGTGTACCAGGTGTGTGTGTGTGTGTGTGTGTACCAGGTGTGTGTGTGTGTGTGTGTACCAGGTGTGTGTGTGTGTGTGTGTGTGTGTGTGTGTACCAGGTGTGTGTGTGTGTGTGTACCAGCTGTGTGTGTGTGTGTGTGTGTACCAGCTGTGTGTGTGTGTGTACCAGCTGTGTGTGTGTGTGTGTGTAACAGGTGTGTGTGTGTGTGTGTGTACCAGGTGTGTGTGTGTGTGTGTGTGTGTGTGTGTATACCAGGTGTGTGTGTGTACCAGGTGTGTGTGTGTGTGTGTGTACCAGCTGTGTGTGTGTGTGTGTACCAGGTGTGTGTGTGTGTGTACCAGGTGTGTGTGTGTGTGTACCAGGTGTGTGTGTGTGTGTGTGTGTGTATACAAGGGGTGTGTGTGTGTGTGTGTGTGTGTGTGTGTGTACCAGGTGTGCGTGTGTGTGTATACCAGGTGTGTGTGTGTACCAGGTGTGCTTGTGTGTACCAGGTGTGCGTGTGTGTGTGTGTGTACCAGGTGTGCGTGTGTGTACCAGGTGTGCGTGTGTGTATGTGTGTACCAGGTGTGTGTGTGTGTGTGTGTGTACCAGGTGTGTGTGTGTCTGTACCAGGTGGGGGTGTGTGTGTGTGTGTGTGTGCGTACCAGGTGTGTGTGAGTGTGTACCAGGTGTGTGTGTGTATGTGTGTGTGTAACAGGTGTGTGTGTATGTGTGTGTGTGTGTATGTGTGTGTGTGTGTGTGTGTACCAGGTGTGTGTGTGTGTACCAGGTGTGTGTACCAGGTGTGTGTGTGTGTGTGTGTGTGTGTGTGTGTGTGTGTGTACCAGGGCTGTGTGTCTGTGTACCAGGGCGATGTGTGTGTACCAGGTGTGCGCGCGCGTGTGTGTGTGTACCAGGTGTGTGTGTGTGTGTGTGCCAGGTGTGTGCGTGTGTGTGTGTACCAGGTGAGTGTGTACGTGTGTGTGTGTGTACCAGTTGTGTGTGTGTGTGTACCAGGTTAGTGTGTGTGTGGGTGTGTGTACCAGGTGTGTGTGTGTACCAGGTGTGTGTGTGTGTGTGTACCAGGTGTGTGTGTGGGTGTGTGTGTCTCTCTACCAGGTGTGTGTGTGTGTGTCTACCAGGTGTGTGTGTGTGTGTGTGTGTGTGTGGCTACCAGGTGTGTGTGTTTGTATGTGTGTGTGTGTGTCTACCAGGTGTGTGTGTATACCAGGTGTGTGTGTGTACCAGGTGTGTGTGTGTGTGTGTGTGTGTGTGTGTGTGTGTACCAGGTGTGTGTGTGGGTGTGTGTGTCTCTCTACCAGGTGTGTGTGTGTGTGTCTACCAGGTGTGTGTGTGTGTGTGTGTGTGTGGCTACCAGGTGTGTGTGTTTGTATGTGTGTGTGTGTGTCTACCAGGTGTGTGTGTATACCAGGTGTGTGTGTGTACCAGGTGTGTGTGTGTGTACTTGGTGTGTGTGTGTGTGTGTGTATACCAGGTGTGCGTGTGTGTGTATACCAGGTTTGCGTGTGTGTGTCTACCAGGTGTGCGTGTGTGTGTCTACCAGGTGTGCGTGTGTGTCTACCAGGTGTGCGTGTGTGTCTACCAGGTGTGCATGTGTGTGTCTACCAGGTGTGTGTGTGTGTACCGTGTGTGTGTGTGTGTGTGTGTGTGTGTGTGTGTGTGCATGTGTACCAGGTGTGTGCGTGTACTCCAGGTGTGTGTGTGTGTGTGTACCAGGGGGTGTGTGTTTGTGTGTGTACCAGGTGTGTGTGTACGTGTGTGTGTACCAGGGGTGTGTTTGTGTGTACCAGGGGTGTG
>NC_140990.1:151995235-151997735 GCF_052327205.1 Somniosus microcephalus | reverse complement strand
TGTACCAGGTGTGTGTGTGTGTGTACCAGGTGAGTGTGTGTGCCTGTGTACCAGGTGTATGTGTGTATCAAGTGTGTGTGTTTACCAGGGGTGTGTATGTGTGTGTGTTGGTGTGTGTGTGTGTGTGTACCAGGTGTGTGTGTGTGTGTGTGTGTGTGTGTGTGTGTGTGTGTGTACCAGGTGTGTGTGTGTGTGTACCAGCTGTGTGTGTGTGTGTGTACCAGCTGTGTGTGTGTGTGTGTGTAACAGGTGTGTGTGTGTGTGTGTGTGTACCAGGTGTGTGTGTGTACCAGGTGTGTGTGTGTGTGTGTGTACCAGGTGAGTGTGTGTGTGTGTGTGTGTGTGTGTATACCAGGGGTGTGTGTGTGTGTGTGTGTACCGTGTGTGTGTGTGTGTACCGTGTGTGTGTGTGTGTGTGTGTGTGTGTGTGTGTGTGTGCATGTGTACCAGGTGTGTGCGTGTACTCCAGGTGTGTGTGTGTGTGTGTACCAGGGGTGTGTGTGTGTGTACCAGGTGTTTGTGTGCACCAGGTGTGTGTGTATACCAGGTGTGTGTGTGTGTGTACCAAGTGTGTGTGTGTACCAGGTGTGTGTGTGTGTGTGTACCAGGGTGTGTGTGTTTGTGTGTGTAACAGGTGTGTGTGTGTGTGTGTGTGTGTACCAGGTGTGTGTGTGTACCGTGTGTGTGTGTGTATGTGTGTGTACCAGGTGTGTGTGTGTGTGTGTGTGTGTGTACCAGGTGTGTGTGTGTGTGTGTGTGTGTATACAAGGGGTGTGTGTGTGTGTGTGTGTACCAGGTGTGCGTGTGTGTGTATACCAGGTGTGTGTGTGTACCAGGTGTGCTTGTGTGTACCAGGTGTGCGTGTGTGTGTACCAGGTGTGCGTGTGTGTACCAGGTGTGCGTGTGTGTATGTGTACCAGGTGTGTGTGTGTGTGTACCAGGTGTGTGTGTGTGTGTGTGTACCAGGTGTGTGTGTGTCTGTACCAGGTGGGTGTGTGCGTGTGTGTGTGCGTACCAGGTGTGTGTGAGTGTGTACCAGGTGTGTGTGTGTATGTGTGTGTGTGTAACAGGTGTGTGTGTGTGTGTGTGTGTGTGTGTGTGTGTGTGTATGTGTGTGTGTGTACCAGGTGTGTGTGTGTGTACCAGGTGTGCGCGTGTGTGTGTGTGTGTGTGTGTGTGTGTGTGTGTGTGTGTGTGTACCAGGGCTGTGTGTGTGTGTACCAGGGCGATTTGTGTGTACCAGGTGTGTGCGCGCGTGTGTGTGTGTACCAGGTGTGTGTGTGTGTGTGCCAGGTGAGTGTGTGCGTGTGTGTGTGTGTGTGTACCAGGTTAGTGTGTGTGTGTGTGTAACAGGTGTGTGTGTGTGTGTGTGTACCAGGTGTGTGTGTGTACCAGGTGTGTGTGTGTGTGTGTACCAGGTGTGTGTGTGTGTGTGTGTGTGTGTGTACCAGCTGTGTGTGTGTGTGTGTACCAGGTGTGTGTGTGTGTGTGTGTGTATACAAGGGGTGTGTGTTTGTGTGTGTGTGTACCAGGTGTGCGTGTGTGTGTATACCAGGTGTGTGTGTGTACCAGGTGTGCTTGTGTGTACCAGGTGTGCGTGTGTGTGTGTGTACCAGGTGTGCGTGTGTGTACCAGGTGTGCGTGTGTGTATGTGTACCAGGTGTGTGTGTGTGTGTGTGTGTGTACCAGGTGTGTGTGTGTGTGTGTGTGTGTGTACCAGGTGTGTGTGTGTGTGTCTGTACCAGGTGTGTGTGTGTGTGTGTACCAGGTGTGTGAGAGTGTGTACCAGGTGTGTGTGTATGTGTGTGTGTAACAGGTGTGTGTGTATGTGTGTGTGTGTGTGTGTACCAGGTGTGTGTGTGTGTACCAGGTGTGCGCGTGTGTGTGTGTACCAGGTGTGTGTGTGTGTGTGTACCAGGGCTGTGTGTGTGTGTACCAGGGCGATGTGTGTGTACCAGGTGTGTGCGCGCGTGTGTGTGTGTGTGTACCAGGTGTGTGTGTGTGTGTGCCAGGTGTGTGCGTGTGTGTGTGTACCAGGTGAGTGTGTGCGTGTGTGTGTGTGTACCAGGTTAGTGTGTGTGTGGGTGTGTGTACCAGGTGTGTGTGTGTACCAGGTGTGTGTGTGGGTGTGTGTGTCTCTCTACCAGGTGTGTGTGTGTGTGTCTACCAGGTGTGTGTGTGTGTGTGTGTGTGTGGCTACCAGGTGTGTGTGTTTGTATGTGTGTGTGTGTCTACCAGGTGTGTGTGTGTGTGCGTGTGTATACCAGGTGTGTGTGTGTACCAGGTGTGTGTGTGTGTGTGTGTGTGTGTGTGTGTGTACCAGGGCTGTGTGTGTGTGTACCAGGGCGATGTGTGTGTACCGGGGGTGTGTGTGTGTGTACCAGGTGTGTGTGTGTGTGTGCCAGGTGTGTGCGTGTGTGTGTGTACCAGGTGAGTGTGTGCGTGTGTGTGTACCAGGTGTGTGTGTGTACCAGGTGTGTGTGTGTGTGTGTGTGTGTGT
>NC_140990.1:151985235-151987735 GCF_052327205.1 Somniosus microcephalus | reverse complement strand
GTGTTGGTGTGTGTGTGTGTGTGTACCAGGTGTGTGTGTGTGTGTGTGTGTGTGTGTGTGTGTGTGTACCAGGTGTGTGTGTGTGTGTACCAGCTGTGTGTGTGTGTGTGTACCAGCTGTGTGTGTGTGTGTGTGTAACAGGTGTGTGTGTGTGTGTGTGTGTACCAGGTGTGTGTGTGTACCAGGTGTGTGTGTGTGTGTGTGTACCAGGTGAGTGTGTGTGTGTGTGTGTGTGTGTGTATACCAGGGGTGTGTGTGTGTGTGTGTGTACCGTGTGTGTGTGTGTGTACCGTGTGTGTGTGTGTGTGTGTGTGTGTGTGAGTGTGTGTGTGTGTGTGCATGTGTACCAGGTGTGTGCGTGTACTCCAGGTGTGTGTGTGTGTGTGTACCAGGGGTGTGTGTGTGTGTACCAGGTGTTTGTGTGCACCAGGTGTGTGTGTATACCAGGTGTGTGTGTGTGTGTACCAAGTGTGTGTGTGTACCAGGTGTGTGTGTGTGTGTGTACCAGGGTGTGTGTGTTTGTGTGTGTAACAGGTGTGTGTGTGTGTGTGTGTGTGTACCAGGTGTGTGTGTGTACCGTGTGTGTGTGTGTATGTGTGTGTACCAGGTGTGTGTGTGTGTGTGTGTGTGTGTACCAGGTGTGTGTGTGTGTGTGTGTGTGTATACAAGGGGTGTGTGTGTGTGTGTGTGTACCAGGTGTGCGTGTGTGTGTATACCAGGTGTGTGTGTGTACCAGGTGTGCTTGTGTGTACCAGGTGTGCGTGTGTGTGTACCAGGTGTGCGTGTGTGTACCAGGTGTGCGTGTGTGTATGTGTACCAGGTGTGTGTGTGTGTGTACCAGGTGTGTGTGTGTGTGTGTGTGTACCAGGTGTGTGTGTGTCTGTACCAGGTGGGTGTGTGCGTGTGTGTGTGCGTACCAGGTGTGTGTGAGTGTGTACCAGGTGTGTGTGTGTATGTGTGTGTGTGTAACAGGTGTGTGTGTGTGTGTGTGTGTGTGTGTGTGTGTGTGTATGTGTGTGTGTGTACCAGGTGTGTGTGTGTGTACCAGGTGTGCGCGTGTGTGTGTGTGTGTGTGTGTGTGTGTGTGTGTGTGTGTGTGTGTACCAGGGCTGTGTGTGTGTGTACCAGGGCGATTTGTGTGTACCAGGTGTGTGCGCGCGTGTGTGTGTGTACCAGGTGTGTGTGTGTGTGTGCCAGGTGAGTGTGTGCGTGTGTGTGTGTGTGTGTACCAGGTTAGTGTGTGTGTGTGTGTAACAGGTGTGTGTGTGTGTGTGTGTACCAGGTGTGTGTGTGTACCAGGTGTGTGTGTGTGTGTGTACCAGGTGTGTGTGTGTGTGTGTGTGTGTGTGTACCAGCTGTGTGTGTGTGTGTGTACCAGGTGTGTGTGTGTGTGTGTGTGTATACAAGGGGTGTGTGTTTGTGTGTGTGTGTACCAGGTGTGCGTGTGTGTGTATACCAGGTGTGTGTGTGTACCAGGTGTGCTTGTGTGTACCAGGTGTGCGTGTGTGTGTGTGTACCAGGTGTGCGTGTGTGTACCAGGTGTGCGTGTGTGTATGTGTACCAGGTGTGTGTGTGTGTGTGTGTGTGTACCAGGTGTGTGTGTGTGTGTGTGTGTGTGTACCAGGTGTGTGTGTGTGTGTCTGTACCAGGTGTGTGTGTGTGTGTGTACCAGGTGTGTGAGAGTGTGTACCAGGTGTGTGTGTGTATGTGTGTGTGTAACAGGTGTGTGTGTATGTGTGTGTGTGTGTGTGTACCAGGTGTGTGTGTGTGTACCAGGTGTGCGCGTGTGTGTGTGTACCAGGTGTGTGTGTGTGTGTGTACCAGGGCTGTGTGTGTGTGTACCAGGGCGATGTGTGTGTACCAGGTGTGTGCGCGCGTGTGTGTGTGTGTGTACCAGGTGTGTGTGTGTGTGTGCCAGGTGTGTGCGTGTGTGTGTGTACCAGGTGAGTGTGTGCGTGTGTGTGTGTGTACCAGGTTAGTGTGTGTGTGGGTGTGTGTACCAGGTGTGTGTGTGTACCAGGTGTGTGTGTGGGTGTGTGTGTCTCTCTACCAGGTGTGTGTGTGTGTGTCTACCAGGTGTGTGTGTGTGTGTGTGTGTGTGGCTACCAGGTGTGTGTGTTTGTATGTGTGTGTGTGTCTACCAGGTGTGTGTGTGTGTGCGTGTGTATACCAGGTGTGTGTGTGTACCAGGTGTGTGTGTGTGTGTGTGTGTGTGTGTGTGTACCAGGGCTGTGTGTGTGTGTACCAGGGCGATGTGTGTGTACCGGGGGTGTGTGTGTGTGTACCAGGTGTGTGTGTGTGTGTGCCAGGTGTGTGCGTGTGTGTGTGTACCAGGTGAGTGTGTGCGTGTGTGTGTACCAGGTGTGTGTGTGTACCAGGTGTGTGTGTGTGTGTGTGTGTGTGTACCAGGTGTGTGTGTGTGTGTGTACCAGCTGTGTGTGTGTGTGTGTGTGTACCAGCTGTGTGTGTGTGTGTGTGTGTGTGTACCAGCTGTGTGTGT
>NC_140990.1:151912735-151980235 GCF_052327205.1 Somniosus microcephalus | reverse complement strand
ACCAGTCCCCACCCTCCTTCACCTAGCTGAACTTGTTCTCACATTGAACAACTTCTCCTTTGACTCCACTCACTTCCTCCAAATCAAAGGTGTTGCTATGGGAACCCGCATGAGTCCTAGCTATGCTTGCCTTTTTGTCAGATATGTGGAACACTCTTTGTTCCAGTCCTACTCAGGTCCCCTCCCTCACCTCTTTTTCCGGTACATTGATGACTGTATCGGTGCCGTTTCCTGCTCTCATCCTGAACTAGATAATTTCATTCACTTTGCTTCCAATTTCCATCCTTCCCTCACCTTCACATGGCCCATCTCTGACTCTTCCCTTCCCTTCCTCGACTTCTTCGTCTCCATCTCTGGAGATAGGTAATTGACAAACATTCAATACAAGCCCACTGATTACCACAGCTACCTGGACTACACTTCTTCCCACCCTGCCTCCTGTAAGGAGTCTATTCCATTCTCCCAGTTTCTCTGTCTCCGCCGCATCTGCTCTGAAGATGCCACCTTCCATACCAGTGCTTCTGACATGTCTTCCTTTTTCCTCAACCGAGGATTCCCCTCTACAGTGGTTGACACGGCTCTCGACCGTGTCCGTTCCATTTCCCGCACTTCTGCTCTCACCCCTTCCCTTCCCTCCCAGAACTACGATAGGGTTCCCCTTGTCCTCACCTTTCACCCCACCAGCCTCCACATTCAACGGATCATCCTCCGCCATTTCCGCCACCTCCAGCGTGATCCCACCACCAAACACATCTTCCCCTCCCCTCCCCTTTCAGCATTCCGTAGGGACCGCTCCCTCTGCGACACCCTTGTCCATTCCGCTATCACACCCAACAACCCTTCCCCTTGCACCTCCCCCCTTCCCACTGTCCAAGGCCCCAAACACCCCTTCCAGATGAAACAGCGATTTACTTGTACTTCTTGCAATCTAGTATACTGTATTCGCTGCTCACGATGTGGTCTCCTCTACACTGGGGAGACCAAACGCAGATTGGGTGACCGCTTTGCAGAACACCTCCGTTCAGTCTGCAAGGGGGACCCCGAGCTTTCGGTCGCCTGTCACTTTAATTCCCTGCTCCACTCCCACTCAGGCCTCACCGTCCTCGGCCTCTTGCATTGTTCCACGGAAGCTCAGCGTAAGCTCGAGGAACAGCACCTCATCTTTCGATTAGGCACTTTACAGCCTTCCGGACTCAATATTGAGTTCAACAATTTCATATCATGACATCGACCCCTATATATTATGTATATATTTTATCCACACTTTTTGTCTTTTTTTCTTCTCCCCCACATGGCAACTGTCTTTCATTCTGCTAGTACATTTACACTTAAGAACATAAGAACATAAGAACATAAGAAATAGGAGCAGGAGTAGGCCAATCGGCCCCTCGAGCCTGCTCCACCATTCAATAAGATCATGGCTGATCTGATCCTAACCTCAAATCTTCTATCACTCTGCATCCACCCGAACCCATGTGATCTCCCGGGAGAGGCGAAAAACCAGATAAAGACCCAATGGCCAATTTGGGAGAAAAAAATCTGGGAAATTCCTCTCCGACCCATCTAGGCGATCGAAATTCTTCCAGGAGATCACTCTGTCCCTATATTTGTTACAGTACTTACCTTCTGTAAAGGCGATCTCCACCCCAGCCAGGAACAGGAATAAAACCATCTCCTGAAATCTAACAGAATTAGAACACAGTAGGAGCAGAACAAGGCTACACGGCCCCTGGGCCCGCTCCACTACCCACAGGGCCATGACCATTCCGAACCCAGACTCATGTCCAATTTCCTGCCCGCTCCCCGTAACCCTTTATTCCCTTTACTTCTAGGAAACTATCTATTTCTGTTTTAAATTTATTTAATGATGTAGCTTCCACAGCTTTCTGGGGCAGCAAATTCCACAAACCTACCACCCTCTGAGTGAAGAAGTTTCTCCTCATCTCAGTTTTGAATGAGCAGCCCCTTATTTTAAGATTATGCCCCCTAGTTCTAGTTTCACCCATCATTGGGAACATCCTCACCGCATCCACCCGATCAAGCCCCTTCACAATCTTATATGTTTCAATAAGATCGCCTCTCATTCTTCTGAACTCCAATGAGTAGAGTCCCAATCTACTCAACCTCTCCTCATATGACCACCCCCTCATCCCCGGGATTAACCGAGTGAACCTTCTTTGTACCATCTAGAGCCATCCTTTGTTTCTTAACCTGTTCCATTACCATCTCCTTTTGCCTTGAATATCTCTTAATGTCTCTTAATCTCTCCCGCCTTCCATCCTATCACAGACCTTCCCTTTTGTTCTTTCATCTCCTCCCCCCTTTCCTAGCCTCTTCACTTGCTTAAAAATCTGTTCCATTTCCTGCTTTTTTCCAGTTCTGACAAAAGGTCATTGACCTGAAACGTTAACTCTGTTTCTCTCTCCACAGATGCTGCCTGACCTGCTGAGTTTCTCCAGCATTTTCTGTTTTTATTTCAGATTTCCAGCATCTGCAGTATTTTCTTTTTGGATTAATCAAGGATAGTCAGCATGGATTTGCTAAGGGAACGTCATGTCTGACAAACTTGATTTAATTTTTTGAGGAGGTAACAAGGAGGGTAGATGAGGGTAGTGCGTTTGATGTAGTGTATATGGACTTTAGCAAGGCTTTTGATAAGGTTCCACATGGCAAACTGGTCACAAAGTTAAAAGCCCATGGGATGCAGGGCAAAGTGTGAAGTTGGATTCAAAACGGGCTCAGACAGGAAGCAGAGGGTAATGGTTGATGGGTGTTTTTGTGACTGGAAGGCTGTTTCCAGTGGGGTTCCGCAGGGCTCAGTACTAGGTCCATCGCTTTTTGTGGTATATATCAATGATCTGGACTTGAATATAAGGGGTATGATTAAGAAGTTTGCAGATGATACTAAAATCGGCTGTGTGGTTGATACTGAAGAAGGAAGCTGCAGACTGCAGGAAGATATCAATAAATTGGTCAGGTGGGCAGAACAGTGGCAAATGGAATTCAATCCGGAGAAGCATGAGGTAATGCATTTGGGGAGGGCTAACAAGGAAAGGGAATACATATTAAATGGTAGGACACTGAGTAGTGTAGAGGAACAGAGGGACCTTGGAGTGCATGTCCACAGATCCCTGAAGGTAGCAGGCCAAGTAGATAAGGTGATTAAGAAGGCATACGGAATGCTTGCCTTTATTAGCCGTGGCATAGAATACAAGAGCAGGGGGGGTTATGCTTCAACTGTATAAAACACTAGTTAGGCCTCAGTTAGAGTACTGCGTGCAGTTCTGGTCACCACATTACAGGAAAGATGTGATTGCACTAGAGAGGGTACAGAGGAGATTTACAAGGATGTTGCCGGAAGTAGAGAATCTTAGCTATGAGGAAAGACTGGATAGGCTGGGTCTGTTTTCCTTGGAACAGAGGAGGCTGAGGGGAGACCTTATTGAGGTGTATAAAATTATGATGGTCCTAGATAAAGTGGATAGAAAGGACCTATTTCCCTTAGCAGAGGGGTCAAAAACCAGGGGGCACAGATTTAAAGTAATTGGTGGAAGGTTTAGAGGGGATTTGAGGGGAAATGTCTTCACCCAGAGGGTTGTGGGGGCCTGGAACTCACTGCCTGAAAGGGTGGTAGAGGCAGGAAACCTAACCACATTTAAAAAGTACTTGGATGTACACTTGGGATGCTGTAACCTGCAGGGCTACGGACCAAGAGCTGGGAAGTGGGATTAGGCTGGATAGCTCTTTGTTGGCCGGCGCGGACACAATGGGCCGAAATGGCCTCCTTCCGTGCTGTAACTTTCTACGATTCTATGAGCACTGAGATACAGTACTGGTGGGCACAGGTCTGTCACTAACACTGGGGTGCAGTACTAGTGGGTACAGGTCAGTCACTAACACTGGGGTACAGTACTGGTGGGTACAGGTCTGTCATTGTAACACTGGGGTACAGTACTGGTGGGTACAGGTCTGTCATTGTAACACTGGGGTACAGTACTGGTGGGCACAGGTCTGTCATTGTAACACTGGGGTACAGTACTGGTGGGTACAGGTCTGTCATTGTAACACTGGGGTACAGTACTGGTGGGCACAGGTCTGTCATTGTAACACTGGGGTACAGTACTGGTGGTTACAGGTCTGTCATTGTAACACTGGGGTACAGTACTGGTGGGCACAGGCCTGTCATTGTAACACTGGGGTACAGTACTGGTGGTTACAGGTCTGTCATTGTAACACTGGGGTACAGTACTGGTGGGCACAGGTCTGTCATTGTAACACTGGGGTACAGTACTGGTGGGCACAGGTCTGTCATTGTAACACTGGGGTACAGTACTGGTGGTTACAGGTCAGTCACTAACACTGGGGTACAGTACTAGTGGGCACAGGTCTGTCACTGTATAACACTGGCATACAGTACTGGTGGATTCAGGTCTGTCACTGTACAACACTGGGGTACAGTACTGGCGGGTACAGGTCTGTCACTGCATAACATTGGGGTACGCACTGGTGGGTACAGGTCAGTCACTAACACTGGGGTACAGTACTAGTGGGCACAGGTCTGTCACTGTATAACACTGGCATACAGTACTGGTGGATTCAGGTCTGTCATTGTCTAACACGGGTACAGTACTGGTGGATTCAGGTCTGTCACTGTCTAACACTGGGGTACAGTACTGGTGGATTCAGGTCTGTCACTGTATAACACTGGGGTACAGTACTGGCAGGTACAGGTCTCTCACTGCATAACATTGGGGTATGCACTGGTGGGTACAGGTCTGTCACCGTATTACACTGGGGTACCGTACTGGTGACGTAAGAAAACTACTAGGCACTTGGTCTGAGTATTAAACAAGGCTTTAATCAACTGTTTTTCAACATGGAGATCTAGTTGTGTCCTTCACTAGTTCCTGTTAAAGAATGCCCTGAGCAAGCTGGGCCCATGCCCGAGTATTTATACTCTCCCTGGACAGCGCCACCAGCAGGCCGCCCAGTATCATTTCATAGGTCACTTCCACATGAATGACAAGATTCATGTCAACTGGTGGGTACAGGTCTGTCACTATAACACTGGGGTACAGTACTGGTGGGTACAGGTCTGTCACTGTATAACACTGGGGTACAGTACTGGTGGGTACAGGTCTGTCACCGTATAACACTGGGGTACAGTACTAGTGGGTACAGGTCTGTCACTGTATAACACTGGGGTACAGTACTGGTGGGTACAGGTCTGTCACTGTATAACACTGGGGTACAGTATTGGTGGGTACAGGTCTGTCACTGTATAACACTGGGGTACAGTACTGGTGGGTACAGGTCTGTCACTGTATAACACTGGGGTACAGTACTGGTGGGTACAGGTCTGTCACTGTATAACACTGGGGTCCAGTACTGGTGGGTACAGGTCTGTCACTGTATAACACTGGGGTACAGTACTGGTGGGTACAGGTCTGTCACTGTATAACACTGGGGTCCAGTACTGGTGGGTACAGGTCTGTCACTGTATAACACTGGGGTACAGTACTGGTGGGTACAGGTCTGTCACTGTATAACACTGGGGTACAGTACTGGTGGGTGCCGGTCTGTCACTGTATAACACTGGGGTACAGTACTGGTGGGTACAGGTCTGTCACTGTATAACACTGGGGTACAGTACTGGTGGGTGCCGGTCTGTCACTGTATAACACTGGGGTACAGTACTGGTGGGTACAGGTCTGTCACTGTATAACACTGGGGTACAGGACTGGTGGGTACAGGTCTGTCATTGTATAATGCTTGTTCTAGGAGGAATTTGAGGTGATGAATTAAAAAGATCACCATTAAGTGGCTTCAGTGTCCTATGATGTAACAGTGCCAGTTATAGTAACTGAGCTCAGCGACAACAATCCTCTCCAGTTACTGATTGTATTTGTGTTTTGTTTGAAGAATTCCACTTTGTAATCATAACTGCAATGATCGCTTAACCAGCAACACCGATTCGCTGATTCTCAGACGGCTTTTGGCAGTGCATTCTGCCATGAACATAGGTTTAAAATAACAGAGAAAGCCTATCTCAACCTGTTGCTCGTAATAGTTTACTCGACAGATTCTTCGAACTGCTACGAAATTGCCAGGAAGTAGTAGATAATTGCCCCTGAATTGTTAGCAGGAAGGGCTGTGATAAGCATTAAGCTGTGTCCATGTGACTGATACGACTGCTACAGTCTCAGGTATTTTAGTCTCTGGGAGAGAGGGAGTCTGGCGTTCGCAGGGGTGGGGGGGAGTCTGGCGGTGAGGGCGGGGGAGTCTGGCGGCGAGGGCGGGGGAGTCTGACGGTGAGGGCGGGGGAGTCTGGCGTTCGCAGGGGTGGGGGGGAGTCTGGCGGTGAGGGCGGGGGAGTCTGGCGGTGAGGGCGGGGGGAGTCTGGCGTTCGCAGGGGAGGGGGGGAGTCTGGCGGTGAGGGCGGGGGAGTCTGGCGGTGAGGGCGGGGGAGTCTGGCGTTCGCAGGGGAGGGGGGGAGTCTGGCGGTGAGGGCGGGGGAGTCTGGCGGTGAGGGCGGGGGAGTCTGGCGGTGAGGGCGGGGGAGTCTGACGGTGAGGGCGGGGGAGTCTGGCGTTCGCAGGGGAGGTGGGGGGAGTCTGGCGGTGAGGGCGGGGGAGTCTGGCGGTGAGGGGCGGGGGAGTCTGGCGGTGAGGGCGGGGGAGTCTGGCGGTGAGGGCGGGGGAGTCTGGCGGTGAGGGCGGGGGAGTCTGACGGTGAGGGCGGGGGAGTCTGGCGGTGAGGGACGGGGGGAGTCTGGCGGTGAGGGCGGGGGAGTCTGGCGGTGAGGGCGGGGGAGTCTGACGGTGAGGGAGGGGGAGTCTGACGGTGAGGGGCGGGGAGTCTGACGGCGAGGGCGGGGGAGTCTGGCGGTGAGGGCGGGGGAGTCTGGCGGTTGAGGGCGGGGGAGTCTGGCGGTGAGGGCGGGGGAGTCTGACGGTGAGGGCGGGGGAGTCTGGCGTTCACAGGGGAGGGGGGGAGTCTGGCGGTGAGGGCGGGGAGTCTGGCGGTGAGGGCGGGGGAGTCTGACGGTGAGGGCGGGGGAGTCTGGCGTTCGCAGGGGAGGGGGGGAGTCTGACGGTGAGGGCGGGGGAGTCTGGCGTTCGCAGGGGAGGGGGGGAGTCTGACGGTGAGGGCGGGGGGAGTCTGGCGTTCGCAGGGGAGGGGGGAGTCTGGCGGTGAGGGCGGGGGAGTCTGGCGTTCGCAGGGGAGGGGGGGAGTCTGGCGTTCGCAGGGGAGGGGGGGAGTCTGACGGTGAGGGCGGGGGAGTCTGACGGTGAGGGCGGGGGAGTCCTGGCGGTGAGGGCGGGGAGTCTGGCGGTGAGGGCGGGGGAGTCTGACGGTGAGGGCGGGGGAGTCTGGCGGTGAGGGCGGGGGAGTCTGGCGGTGAGGGCGGGGGAGTCTGGCGGTGAGGGCGGGGGAGTCTGACGGTGAGGAGGGGGAGTCTGGCGGTGAGGGCGGGGGGAGTCTGACGGTGAGGGCGGGGGAGTCTGACGGTGAGGGCGGGGAGTCTGACGGTGAGGGCGGGGGAGTCTGACGGTGAGGGCGGGGGAGTCTGACGGTGACGGGCGAGGGGGAGTCTGACGGTGAGGGCGGGGGAGTCTGGCGGTGAGGGCGGGGGAGTCTGACGGTGAGGGCGGGGAGTCTGGACGGTGAGGGCGGGGAGTCTGGCGGTGAGGCGGGGGAGTCTGACGGTGAGGGCGGGGGAGTTGCGGTGAGGGCGGGGGAGTCTGACGGTGAGGGCGGGGGAGTCTGACGGTGAGGGCGGGGAGTCTGACGGCGAGGGCGGGGGACGTCTGACGGTGAGGGCGGGGGGAGTCTGACGGTGAGGGCGGGGGAGTCTGGACGGTGAGGGCGGGGGAGTCTGACGGTGAGGGCGGGGGAGTCTGACGGTGAGGGCGGGGGAGTCTGACGGTGAGGGCGGGGGAGTCTGGCGGTGAGGGCGGGGGAGTCTGGCGGTGAGGGCGGGGGAGTCTGACGGTGAGGGAGGGGGAGTCTGGCGGTGAGGGCGGGGGAGTCTGGCGGTGAGGGCGGGGGAGTCTGACGGTGAGGGCGGGGGAGTCTGACGGTGAGGGCGGGGGAGTCTGACGGTGAGGGTGGGGAGTCTGAGCGTGAGGGCGGGGGAGTCTGGCGGTGAGGGCGGGGGAGTCGGCGTGAGGGCGGGGAGTCTGACGGTGAGGGCGGGGAGTCTGACGGTGAGGGCGGGGAGTCTGACGGTGAGGGCGGGGGGAGTCTGACGGTGAGGGCGGGGGAGTCTGACGGTGAGGGAGGGGGAGTCTGACGGTGAGGGGCGGGGGAGTCTGACGGTGAGGGAGGGGGAGTCTGGCGGTGAGGGCGGGGAGTCTGGCGGTGAGGGCGGGGGAGTCTGGCGGTGAGGGCGGGGGGAGTCTGACGGTGGAGGGCGGGGGAGTCTGATGGTGAGGGCGGGGGAGTCTGGCGGTGAGGGCGGGGGAGTCTGGCGGTGAGGGCGGGGGAGTCTGGCGGTGAGGGCGGGGGGAGTCTGGCGTCGCAGGGGAGGGGGGGAGTCTGATGCGTGAGGGCGGGGGAGTCTGGCGGTGAGGGCGGGGGAGTCTGGACGGTGAGGGCGGGGGGAGTCTGCGGTCGCAGGGGAGGGGGGGAGTCTGACGGCGAGGGCGGGGGAGCTGTGCGGTGAGGGCGGGGGAGTCTGGCGGTTGAGGGCGGGGGAGTCTGGCGGTGAGGGCGGGGGAGTCTGGCGGTGAGGGCGGGGGAGTCTGGCTCGTTCGCAGGGGAGGGGGGGAGTCTGACGGTGAGGGGCGGGGGAGTCTGGCGTGCGCAGGGTGAGGGCGGGGGAGTCTGGCGGTGAGGGCGGGGGAGTCTGGCGTTCGCAGGGAGGGGGGAGGTCTGACGGCGAGGGCGGGGAGTCTGGCGGTGAGGGCGGGGGAGTCTGGCGGTGAGGGCGCGGGGGAGTCTGGCGGTGAGGGCGGGGGAGTCTGACGGCGAGGGCGGGGGAGTCTGGCGGTGAGGGCGGGGGAGTCTGGCGGTGAGGGCGGGGGGAGTCTGGCGGTGAGGGCGGGGGAGTCTGGCGGTGAGGGCGGGGGAGTCTGACGGTGAGGGCGGGGGAGTCTGGCGTTCGCAGGGGAGGGGGGGAGTCTGACGGTGAGGGCGGGGGAGTCTGGCGTTCGCAGGGGAGGGGGGGAGTCTGGCGGTGAGGGCGGGGGAGTCTGGCGGCGAGGGGCGGGGGAGTCTGGCGGTGAGGGCGGGGGAGTCTGACGGCGAGGGCGGGGGAGTCTGACGGCGAGGGCGGGGGAGTCTGACGGCGAGGCGGGGGAGTCTGACGGCGAGGGCGGGGGAGTCTGACGGCGAGGGCGGGGGAGTCTGACGGCGAGGGCGGGGGAGTCTGGCGGCGAGGGCGGGGGAGTCTGGGCGGTGAGGGCGGGGGAGTCTGGCGGTGAGGGCGGGGGAGTCTGGCGGTGAGGGCGGGGAGTCTGGCGGTGAGGGGCGGGGGAGTCTGAGCGCGTGAGGGCGGGGGAGTCTGCGGTGAGGGCGGGGGGAGTCTGAGCGGTGAGGGAGGGGAGTCTGACGGTGAGGGCGAGGGGATCTGGAGCGTGAGGGCGGGGGAGTCTGGCGGTGAGGGCGGGGGAGTCTGGCGGTGAGGGCGGGGGAGTCTGGCGGTGAGGGAGGGGGGAGTCTGACGGTGAGGGCGGGGAGTCTGACGGTGAGGGCGGGGGGAGTCTGGCGGTGAGGGCGGGGGAGTCTGACGGTGAGGGCGGGGGAGTCTGACGGTGAGGGCGGGGGAGTCTGGCGGTGAGGGCGGGGGAGTCTGGCGGTGAGGGCGGGGAGTCTGACGGTGAGGCGGGGGAGTCTGACGGCGAGGGCGGGGGAGTCTGGCGGTGAGGGCGGGGGAGTCTGACGGTGAGGGCGGGGGAGTCTGACGGTGAGGGCGGGGGAGTCTGACGGTGAGGGCGGGGGAGTCTGATGGTGAGGGAGGGGGAGTCTGGCGGTGAGGGCGGGGGAGTCTGACGGTCGAGGGCGGGGGAGTCTGACGGTGAGGGCGGGGGAGTCTGCGGTGAGGCGGGAGTCGGCGGTGAGGGCGGGGAGTCTGGCGGTGAGGGCGGGGGGAGTCTGACGGTGAGGGCGGGGGAGTCTGACGGTGAGGGCGGGGGAGTCGACGGTGAGGCGTGGAGTCTGCGGTGAGGGCGGGGGAGTCTGGCGTTCAGCAGGGGAGGGGGGGGAGTCTGGACGGTGAGGGCGGGGGAGTCTGGCGTTCACAGGGGAGGGGGGGAGTCTGACGGTGAGGGCGGGGGAGTCTGGCGTTCACAGGGGAGGGGGGGGAGTCTGGCGGTGAGGGCGGGGGAGTCTGGCGTTCGCAGGGGGAGGGGGGAGTCTGACGGTGAGGGGCGGGGGAGTCTGGCGTTCGCAGGGGAGGGGGGGAGTCTGAGGTCGTGGGAGGGCGGGGGAGTCTGGACGTTCGCAGGGAGGGGGGAGTCTGGACGGTGAGGGCGGGGGAGTCTGGCGTTCGCAGGGGAGGGGGGAGTCTGACGGTGAGGGCGGGGGAGTCTGGCGGTGAGGGCGGGGGAGTCTGACGGTGAGGAGCGGGGGAGTCTGGCGTTCGCGAGGGGAGGGGGCGGGAGTCTGGCGGTGAGGGCGCGGGGGAGTCTGGCGTTCGCAGGGGAGGGGAGGGAGTCTGGCGGTGAGGGCGGGAGAGTCTGGCGTCGAGGCAGAGGAGGGGGGGGAGTCTGGACGGTGAGGGCGGGGGAGTCTGGCGGTGAGGGCGGGGGAGTCTGACGGTGAGGGCGGGGGAGTCTGGCGGTGAGGGCGGGGGAGTCTGACGGTGAGGGCGGGGGAGTCTGATGGTGAGGGAGGGGGAGTCTGCGGTGAGGGCGGGGGGAGTCTGACGGCGAGGGCGGGGGAGTCTGACGGTGAGGGGCGGGCGGGGGGAGTCTGACGGTGAGGGGCGGGGGAGTCTGACGGTGAGGGGCGGGGGAGTCTGACGGTGAGGGCGGGGGGAGTCTGACGGTGAGGGCGGGGGGCAGTCTGATGGTGAGGGCGGGGGAGTCTGGCGGTGAGGGCGGGGGAGTCTGACGGTGAGGGCGGGGGAGTCTGACGGTGAGGGCGAGGGGGAGTCTGACGGTGAGGGCGGGGGGAGTCTGGCGGTGGCGGTGAGGGCGGGGGAGTCTGGCGGTGAGGGCGGGGGAGTCTGGCGGTGAGGGCGGGGGAGTCTGGCGTTCGCAGGGGAGGGGGGGAGTCTGACGGTGAGGGCGGGGGAGTCTGACGGTGAGGGCGGGGGAGTCTGGCGGTGAGGGCGGGGGAGTCTGGCGGTGAGGGCGGGGGAGTCTGGCGGTGAGGGCGGGGGAGTCTGGCGTTCGCAGGGGAGGGGGGGAGTCTGGCGGTGAGGGCGGGGGAGTCTGGCGGTGAGGGCGGGGGAGTCTGGCGGTGAGGGCGGGGGAGTCTGGCGTTCGCAGGGGAGGGGGGGAGTCTGACGGTGAGGGCGGGGGAGTCTGGCGGTGAGGGCGGGGGAGTCTGGCGGTGAGGGCGGGGGAGTCTGGCGGTGAGGGCGGGGGAGTCTGGCGGTGAGGGCGGGGGAGTCTGACGGTGAGGGCGGGGGAGTCTGACGGTGAGGGCGGGGGAGTCTGGCGGTGAGGGCGGGGGAGTCTGGCGGTGAGGGCGGGGGAGTCTGACGGTGAGGGCGGGGGAGTCTGGCGGTGAGGGCGGGGGAGTCTGGCGGTGAGGGCGGGGGAGTCTGACGGTGAGGGCGGGGGAGTCTGACGGTGAGGGCGGGGGAGTCTGGCGGTGAGGGCGGGGGAGTCTGACGGTGAGGGCGGGGGAGTCTGGCGGCGAGGGCGGGGGAGTCTGACGGCGAGGGCGGGGGAGTCTGGCGGCGAGGGCGGGGGAGTCTGACGGCGAGGGCGGGGGAGTCTGGCGGTGAGGGAGGGGGAGTCTGACGGTGAGGGCGGGGGAGTCTGACGGCGAGGGCGGGGGAGTCTGGCGGCGAGGGCGGGGGAGTCTGGCGGTGAGGGCGGGGGAGTCTGACGGTGAGGGCGGGGGAGTCTGGCGGTGAGGGCGGGGGAGTCTGACGGTGAGGGCGGGGGAGTCTGGCGGTGAGGGCGGGGGAGTCTGACGGTGAGGGCGGGGGAGTCTGGCGGTGAGGGCGGGGGAGTCTGACGGTGAGGGCGGGGGAGTCTGGCGGCGAGGGCGGGGGAGTCTGACGGTGAGGGCTTGGGAGCCTGACGGTGAGGGCGGGGGAGTCTGACGGTGAGGGCGGGGGAGTCTGGCGGTGAGGGCGGGGGAGTCTGACGGTGAGGGAGGGGGAGTCTGGCGGTGAGGGCGGGGGAGTCTGACGGTGCGGGGGGGGGAGTCTGACGGTGAGGGCGGGGGAGTCTGACGGTGAGGGCGGGGGAGTCTGGCGGTGAGGGCGGGGGAGTCTGGCGGTGAGGGCGGGGGAGTCTGACGGTGCGGGGGGGGGGAGTCTGACGGTGAGGGCGGGGGAGTCTGACGGCGAGGGCGGGGGAGTCTGACGGTGAGGGCGGGGGAGTCTGGCGGTGAGGGCGGGGGAGTCTGGCGGTGAGGGCGGGGGAGTCTGACGGTGAGGGCGGGGGAGTCTGACGGTGAGGGCGGGGGAGTCTGACGGTGAGGGCGGGGGAGTCTGACGGTGAGGGCGGGGGAGTCTGACGGTGAGGGCGGGGGAGTCTGACGGTGAGGGAGGGGGAGTCTGACGGTGAGGGCGGGGGAGTCTGACGGTGAGGGCGGGGGAGTCTGGCGGTGAGGGCGGGGGAGTCTGACGGTGAGGGCTTGGGAGCCTGACGGTGAGGGCGGGGGAGTCTGACGGTGAGGGCGGGGGAGTCTGACGGTGAGGGCGGGGGAGTCTGACGGTGAGGGCTTGGGAGTCTGACGGTGAGGGAGGGGGAGTCTGGCGGTGAGGGCGGGGGAGTCTGGCGGTGAGGGCGGGGGAGTCTGACGGCGAGGGCGGGGGAGTCTGACGGTGAGGGCGGGGGAGTCTGACGGTGAGGGCTTGGGAGCCTGACGGTGAGGGCGGGGGAGTCTGACGGCGAGGGCGGGGGAGTCTGACGGTGAGGGCGGGGGAGTCTGACGGTGAGGGCTTGGGAGTCTGACGGCGAGGGCGGGGGAGTCTGACGGTGAGGGCGGGGGAGTCTGACGGTGAGGGCTTGGGAGCCTGACGGTGAGGGAGGGGGAGTCTGGCGGTGAGGGCGGGGGAGTCTGGCGGTGAGGGCGGGGGAGTCTGACGGTGAGGGCTTGGGAGTCTGACGGTGAGGGCGGGGAGTCTGACGGCGAGGGCGGGGGAGTCTGACGGTGAGGGCGGGGGAGTCTGACGGTGAGGGCGAGGGAGTCTGGCGGTGAGGGCGGGGGAGTCTGACGGTGAGGGCGGGGGAGTCTGACGGTGAGGGCGGGGGAGTCTGGCGGTGAGGGCGGGGGAGTCTGACGGCGAGGGCGGGGGAGTGTGGCGGTGAGGGCGGGGGAGTCTGACGGTGAGGGCGGGGGAGTCTGACGGTGAGGGCGGGGGAGTCTGACGGTGAGGGCGGGGGAGTCTGGCGGTGAGGGCGGGGGAGTCTGACGGCGAGGGCGGGGGAGTCTGACGGCGAGGGCGGGGGAGTCTGACGGTGAGGGCGGGGGAGTCTGACGGTGAGGGCGGGGGAGTCTGACGGTGAGGGCGGGGGAGTGTGGCGGTGAGGGCGGGGGAGTCTGGCGGTGAGGGCGGGGGAGTCTGACGGTGAGGGCGGGGGAGTCTGGCGGTGAGGGCGGGGGAGTCTGACGGTGAGGGCGGGGGAGTCTGACGGTGAGGGCGGGGGAGTCTGGCGGTGAGGGCGGGGGAGTCTGACGGCGAGGGCGGGGGAGTGTGGCGGTGAGGGCGGGGGAGTCTGACGGTGAGGGCGGGGGAGTCTGACGGTGAGGGCGGGGGAGTCTGACGGTGAGGGCGGGGGAGTCTGGCGGTGAGGGCGGGGGAGTCTGACGGTGAGGGCGGGGGAGTCTGGCGGTGAGGGCGAGGGAGTCTGACGGTGAGGCGAGGGAGTCTGGCGGTGAGGGCGGGGGAGTCTGACGGTGAGGGCGGGGGAGTCTGACGGTGAGGGCGAGGGAGTCTGACGGTGAGGGCGGGGGAGTCTGACGGTGAGGGCGAGGGAGTCTGACGGTGAGGGCGGGGGAGTCTGACGGTGAGGGCGGGGGAGTCTGACGGCGAGGGCGGGGGAGTCTGACGGTGAGGGCGAGGGAGTCTGACGGTGAGGGCGGGGGAGTCTGACGGTGAGGGCGGGGGAGTCTGACGGCGAGGGCGGGGGAGTCTGACGGTGAGGGCGGGGGAGTCTGACGGTGAGGGCGGGGGAGTCTGGCGGTGAGGGCGGGGGAGTCTGACGGTGAGGGCGGGGAGTCTGACGGTGAGGGCGGGGGAGTCTGACGGTGAGGGCGGGGGAGTCTGACGGTGAGGGCGGGGGAGTCTGACGGTGAGGGCGGGGGAGTCTGACGGTGAGGGCGGGGGAGTCTGGCGGTGAGGGAGGGGGAGTCTGACGGCGAGGGCGGGGGAGTCTGGCGGCGAGGGCGGGGGAGTCTGGCGGCGAGGGAGGGGGAGTCTGACGGCGAGGGCGGGGAGTCTGGCGGCGAGAGCGGGGGAGTCTGACGGTGAGGGCTTGGGAGCCTGACGGCGAGGGCGGGGGAGTCTGACGGTGAGGGCGGGGGAGTCTGGCGGTGAGGGCGGGGGAGTCTGGCGGTGAGGGCTTGGGAGCCTGACGGCGAGGGCGGGGAGTCTGACGGTGAGGGCGGGGGAGTCTGACGGTGAGGGCGGGGGAGTCTGGCGGTGAGGGCGGGGGAGTCTGACGGTGAGGGCGGGGGAGTCTGACGGTGAGGGCGGGGGAGTCTGGCGGTGAGGGCTTGGGAGCCTGACGGTGAGGGCGGGGGAGTCTGGCGGTGAGGGCGAGGGAGTCTGGCGGTGAGGGCGGGGGAGTCTGGCGGTGAGGGCGGGGGAGTCTGGCGGTGCGGGGGGGAGTCTGACGGTGAAGGGGGGAATCTGACGGTGAAGGGGGGAGTCTGACGGTGAAGGGGGGAGTCTGACGGTGAAGGGGGGAATCTGACGGTGAAGGGGGGAGTCTGACGGTGAAGGGGGGAGTCTGACGGTGAAGGGGGGAGTCTGACGGTGAAGGGGGGAGTCTGGCGGTGAGGGAGGGGAGTCTGACGGTGAGGGCGGGGGAGTCTGACGGTGAGGGCGGGGGAGTCTGACGGTGAGGGCGGGGGAGTCTGACGGTGAGGGCGGGGGAGTCTGACGGTGAGGGCGGGGGAGTCTGACGGTGAGGGCGGGGGAGTCTGACGGTGAGGGCGGGGGAGTCTGACGGTGAGGGCGGGGGAGTCTGGCGGTGAGGGCGGGGGAGTCTGGCGGTGAGGGCGGGGGAGTCTGACGGTGAGGGCGGGGGAGTCTGACGGTGAGGGCGGGGGAGTCTGACGGTGAGGGCGGGGGAGTCTGGCGGCGAGGGCGGGGAGTCTGACGGTGAGGGCGGGGGAGTCTGGCGGTGAGGGCGGGGGAGTCTGGCGGTGAGGGCGGTGGAGTCTGACGGTGAGGGCGGGGGAGTCTGACGGTGAGGGCGGGGGAGTCTGGCGGCGAGGGCGGGGGAGTCTGGCGGCGAGGGCGGGGGAGTCTGGCGGCGAGGGCTTGGGAGTCTGACGGCGAGGGCGGGGGAGTCTGACGGTGAGGGCGGGGGAGTCTGACGGTGAGGGCGGGGGAGTCTGACGGTGAGGGCGGGGGAGTCTGACGGTGAGGGCTTGGGAGTCTGACGGTGAGGGCGGGGGAGTCTGACGGCGAGGGCGGGGGAGTCTGGCGTTCGCAGGGGTGGGGGGAGTCTGACGGCGAGGGCGGGGGAGTCTGACGGTGAGGGCGGGGGAGTCTGACGGTGAGGGCGGGGGAGTCTGACGGTGAGGGCGGGGGAGTCTGACGGTGAGGGCGGGGGAGTCTGACGGTGAGGGCGGGGGAGTCTGGCGGTGAGGGCGGGGGAGTCTGACGGCGAGGGCGGGGGAGTCTGACGGTGAGGGCGGGGGAGTCTGACGGTGAGGGCGGGGGAGTCTGACGGTGAGGGCGGGGGAGTCTGGCGGTGAGGGCGGGGGAGTCTGGCGGTGAGGGCGGGGGAGTCTGGCGGTGAGGGCGGGGGAGTCTGACGGTGAGGGCGGGGGAGTCTGGCGGTGAGGGCGGGGGTGTCTGGCGGTGAGGGCGGGGGAGTCTGACGGTGAGGGCGGGGGAGTCTGGCGGTGAGGGCGGGGGAGTCTGGCGGTGAGGGCGGGGGAGTCTGACGGTGAGGGCGGGGGAGTCTGACGGTGAGGGCGGGGGAGTCTGACGGTGAGGGCGGGGGAGTCTGACGGTGAGGGCGGGGGAGTCTGACGGTGAGGGAGGGGGAGTCTGGCGGTGAGGGCGGGGGAGTCTGACGTTGAGGGCGGGGGAGTCTGACGGTGAGGGCTTGGGAGTCTGACGGTGAGGGCGGGGAGTCTGACGGCGAGGGCGGGGGAGTCTGACGGCGAGGGCGGGGGAGTCTGACGGCGAGGGCGGGGGAGTCTGGCGGTGAGGGCGGGGGAGTCTGGCGGTGAGGGCGGGGGAGTCTGGCGGTGAGGGCGGGGGAGTCTGACGGTGAGGGCGGGGGAGTCTGACGG
Source organism: Somniosus microcephalus (assembly GCF_052327205.1). NCBI lineage: Eukaryota > Metazoa > Chordata > Chondrichthyes > Squaliformes > Somniosidae > Somniosus > Somniosus microcephalus. The sequence goes on along the minus strand of NC_140990.1, from coordinate 151,963,627 downwards.
TGAGGGCGGGGGAGTCTGACGGCGAGGGCGGGGGAGTCTGACGGTGAGGGCGGGGGAGTCTGGCGGTGAGGGCGGGGGAGTCTGACGGTGAGGGAGGGGGAGTCTGGCGGTGAGGGCGGGGGAGTCTGGCGGTGAGGGCGGGGGAGTCTGGCGGTGAGGGCGGGGGAGTCTGGCGGTGAGGGCGGGGGAGTCTGACGGTGAGGGCGGGGGAGTCTGGCGGTGAGGGCGGGGGAGTCTGGCGGTGAGGGCGGGGGAGTCTGGCGGTGAGGGCGGGGGAGTCTGGCGGTGAGGGCGGGGGAGTCTGGCGGTGAGGGCGAGGGAGTCTGGCGGTGAGGGCGGGGGAGTCTGGCGGTGAGGGCGGGGGAGTCTGGCGGTGAGGGCGGGGGAGTCTGGCGGTGCGGGGGGGAAGTCTGGTGGTGGGGGAGGAGTCTGACGGTGAAGGCGGGGGAGTCTGACGGTGAAGGGGGGAATCTGACGGTGAAGGGGGGAGTCTGACGGTGAAGGGGGGAGTCTGACGGTGAAGGGGGGAGTCTGACGGTGAAGGGGGGAGTCTGACGGTGAAGGGGGGAGTCTGGCGGTGAGGGAGGGGGAGTCTGGCGGTGAGGGAGGGGGAGTCTGGCGGTGAGGGAGGGGGAGTCTGGCGGTGAGGGAGGGGGAGTCTGGCGGTGAGGGCGGGGGAGTCTGGCGGTGAGGGCGGGGGAGTCTGACGGTGAGGGCGGGGGAGTCTGACGGTGAGGGCGGGGGAGTCTGGCGGTGAGGGCGGGGGAGTCTGACGGCGAGGGCGGGGGAGTCTGGCGGCGAGGGCGGGGGAGTCTGGCGGTGAGGGCGGGGGAGTCTGACGGTGAGGGCTTGGGAGTCTGACGGCGAGGGCGGGTGAGTCTGGCGGTGAGGGCGGGGGAGTCTGGCGGTGAGGGCGGGGGAGTCTGACGGTGAGGGCTTGGGAGTCTGACGGCGAGGGCGGGGGAGTCTGGCGGTGAGGGCGGGGGAGTCTGGCGGTGAGGGCGGGGGAGTCTGGCGGTGAGGGCGGGGGAGTCTGGCGGTGAGGGCTTGGGAGTCTGACGGCGAGGGCGGGGGAGTCTGGCGGTGAGGGCGGGGGAGTCTGGCGGTGAGGGCGGGGGAGTCTGGCGGTGAGGGCGGGGGAGTCTGACGGTGAGGGCTTGGGAGTCTGACGGCGAGGGCGGGGGAGTCTGACGGTGAGGGCTTGGGAGTCTGACGGCGAGGGCGTGGGAGTCTGGCGGTGAGGGCGGGGGAGTCTGACGGTGAGGGCTTGGGAGCTAGACGGTGAGGGCGGGGGAGTCTGGCGGTGAGGGCGAGGGAGTCTGGCGGTGAGGGCGGGGGAGTCTGGCGGTGAGGGCGGGGGAGTCTGGCGGTGCGGGGGGGAAGTCTGGTGCTGGGGGAGGAGTCTGACGGTGAAGGGGGGAGTCTGACGGTGAAGGGGGGAATCTGACGGTGAAGGGGGGAATCTGACGGTGAAGGGGGGAGTCTGACGGTGAAGGGGGGAGTCTGACGGTGAAGGGGGGAGTCTGACGGTGAAGGGGGGGAGTCTGGCGGTGAGGGAGGGGGAGTCTGGCGGTGAGGGAGGGGGAGTCTGGCGGTGAGGGAGGGGGAGTCTGGCGGTGAGGGAGGGGGAGTCTGGCGGTGAGGGAGGGGGAGTCTGGCGGTGAGGGTGGAGAGTGGCGGTGAGGCGGGGCAGTCTGGCGGTGAGGGGGGAGTCTGGCGGTGAGGGAGGAAGAGTGACGGTGAGGCGCGGGAGTCTGGCGGTGAGGGGGGGAGTCTGACGGTGAGGGGTGTTTGTCTGGCGGTGAGGGAGGGTGGAGCCTGACGGTGTTGGGGGGGAGTCTGGTGGTGAGGTGGGGGTCTGGTGGTGAGGGGGACGTCTGACGGTGAGGGGGGCGTCTGGCGGTGAGTGGGGGGGAGTCTGACGGTGAGGGGGGCCAGTCTGACGGCGAGGGGGGCCAGTCTGACGGCGAGGGGGGCCAGTCTGGCGGCGAGGGGGGCCAGTCTGGTGGCGAGGGCGGAGTCTGGCGGTGAGGCGCGGGAGTCTGGCGGTGAGGGGGGAGTCTGGCGGTGAGGGAGGGGGGAGTGTGATGGTGGGGGGGGAGTCTAGGGGTGTTTGTCTGGCAGTGAGGGAGGGTGGAGTCTGATGGTGAAGTCTGGCGGTGGGGGGGGGAGTCTGGCGGTGAGGGGGGCGTCTGACGGTGAGGGGGGCGTCTGACGGTGAGGGGGGTGTGTGGCGGTGAGTGGGGGGAGTCTGGAGGTGAGGGACGATTTGTCCATTCAAAATGGGGACACATGGGTTGTGGTAAACCACGTTCACTATCGTTAGCACTGTTCACCACTGTTCGTTATAACTGTATCACTGACCACTATTGTATCACGGTACGAGGTCGCCTCTTGCCACACTGCTATACCTGGGATGACCACTGCCGACTCCGCCTTGGCTCCACCCACCAGGCCAGGTATAAAGGTGAGCGACTGGCTGGTATTCCTCCTGCTTGGATCGGATCACCCACGAGAGTGGGCTGTTATTTAGTCAATAAAAACCTTTAGTCACCTTCGTAACTCTTCGCCTTTTATTGGAGGAATTGATAGGTATATCAATTTTATTGACTAAATTTAATGATGTCCGACAACGAGTCACAACCGGCGGAGGAGCCACCAGCGCAGCTCCCAGGAGCACAGCCACACCAGCCAGCTTGGCTGCGAGCCCTCAGACCGCCGTACCTGGACCTGAACCCACGAGCAGCAAACTCAGCCGCAGACTTTAAACACTGGCTGGTCTGCTTCGAATCATACCTGAGAGAATCCAGCGTCCCTCAGGCATCCAAACTAAGTGTCCTGCAGGCACAACTGAGCCCGAGAGTATACACTCTCATCGAGGACATGACTACCTACGAGACCGCCATCAACCTGCTGAAACAGAAGTACCGGACCCCGGTAAACTACATGTACGCTAGGCACCTCCTAAGATCACGGCCGCAACAGCCAGGAGAATCAGTAGCCGAATTCTCACAGGCGCTATATGCACTCGCCAGGAACTGTGACTTTAAATCGGTGTCGGCAGCCGAAAATACTGAAGATAATATCCGCGACGCATTCCTGAAAGGCCTACGGTCCGAGTACTCACGGCAAAGACTGCTGGAAGCTAAAGACCTCAGCATGGAAAAAGCTGAAGCCCTCGCTATCTCCCTGGAAGTGGCCCACCAAGATCAGGAAGCATTCACCAGGTACTGCTCGCGACCCTGGGACTCGGGCCCGACCCCTACCACAGCACCCTTCCCAGCGCCGCCCCCGGGACCTACCTCTGCGTCGGCGTCCCGGACCCGACCGGCCCCGCCACCCCCGGCACCGGCCCCGACATCGGGCATCCGCGATCGGGCCGCCGGCTGTTTTTTTTGTGGCCAGGAGAAGCACCCGAGGTCGCGCTGCCCAGCCAAGAACTCCATATGTAGAACCTGCCTGAAGAAAGGCCACTTCTCCAAGGCCTGCAGGAGCGGATCCTCAGAGGCCAGCAGTGCCGCATGCGAACTATGGGGGCGGCCATCTTCGTTTAGGGCAACTGAGGCCAGCATCCCCACACATGAGTCATGGGGGCGGCCATCTTTGTTTAGGGCAACTGAGGCCAGCATCCCCACACATGAGTCATGGGGGCGGCCATCTTTGATTAAGGCAACCGACCCCAATAGTGCCTCATGGGGCCCTACCTCGTGGGAGACGCCATTTTACTCACCACGCCCGACCGCCTCGCCCGCAGATGACAACGACTCGCTCAGCTACACACTAGCTTCCGTCACCCTGGACCAAGCCCGCCCGCACCATCTGTCCAAGTCAATGATGGACATCAAAGTGAACGGCCACGCCACGACCTGCCTGTTCGACAGCGGAAGCACGGAGAGCTTCATCCACCCAGACACGGTGAGCCACTACTCCCTCTCTGTCCTACCAACGCGCAGCCGAATCTCGATGGCATCGAGGTCCCACGCCACGGACATCAGCGGCTACTGTGTCGTGACCCTGTCGGTTAAGGGCACGGAGTATAAAAACTTTAAACTCCTCGTCCTCCCCCATCTCTGCGCTGCCGTCCTACTAGGGCTGGACTTCCAATCCCACCTCCAAAGCGTAACCCTAGCATACGGTGGACCCCTCCCCCCACTCACAGTCAACAACCAGCAAACGTTAAACCGCCCACCGCGTAACACCTGCAGCCTCTCCACCCTCAAGGTCCCGCCACCCTCTCTGTTTGCTAACCTTACCCCTGACTGCAAACCCGTCGCTACCAAAAGCAGGCGGTATAGCGCCGGGGACAGAGCCTTCATTAGCTCTGAGGTGCGGCGCCTCCTGAAAGAGGGCATTATCGAGGGGAGCAGCAGCCCCTGGCGTGCCCAGGTCGTAGTCGTAAAGACCGGCGATAAAAACCGCCTGGTCATCGACTACAGCCAGACCATAAACAGATATACCCAGCTGGACGCATACCCCCTCCCCCGCATATCTGACATGGTCAATCAGATTGCACAGTATAAAGTATTCTCGACCATCGACCTGAAGTCGGCCTACCACCAACTCCCTATCCACCCTGAGGACCGCCAGTATACCGCCTTCGAGGCGAATGGGCGCCTATACCACTTCCTTAGGGTCCCCTTCGGTGTCACTAATGGGGTCTCGGTCTTCCAAAGGGAGATGGACCAGATGGTTGACCAGAACGAACTGCAGGCTACATTCCCCTACCTAGATAACGTCACTATCTGCGGCCGCGACCAGCAGGAACATGACGCGAATCTGGAGAAATTCCTCCGTACGGCCCAACGGCTGAACCTCACCTACAATAAGGAGAAATGCGTGTTTAACACCACGCGCCTTGCCATCCTCGGCTGCGTAGTGGAGAACGGAATCATCGGCCCCGACCCAGAAAGAATGCGCCCCCTCATGGAGCTACCCCTCCCCCACTGCCCTAAAGCACTTAGGAGAACCCTGGGGCTTTTCGCCTACTATGCCCAATGGGTACCCAATTACGCGGACAAAGCCAGACCCCTCCTGAAAGCCACTTCCTTCCCCCTCACGGAGGAGGCGTGCGCGGCCTTCTCCCTCATTAAGGGAGACATAGCCAAGGCCACGATGCACGCAGTGGACGAGTCCATCCCCTTTCAGGTGGAGAGCGACGCCTCCGACTTCGCCTTAGCCGCCACCCTAAACCAGGAGGGGAGGCCAGTGGCCTTCTTCTCAAGGACCCTACAGGGCCCCGAGATCCGACATTCGTCGGTCGAGAAAGAGGCCCAGGCGATCGTGGAGGCAGTACGGCGCTGGAGGCACTACCTGGCAGGCAAACGATTTACCCTCCTCACCGACCAGCGTTCGGTGGCTTTCATGTTTAATAACAAGCTGAAGGGCAAAATCAAGAATGACAAGATTTTGAGATGGAGAATCGAGCTCTCCACCTACGATTATGAGATCTTGTACCGGCCAGGCAAGCTGAACGAATCCCCTGATGCCCTTTCACGAATGACATGCGCCAGCGCGCATATCGATAGGCTTCAGACCCTCCACGACCAGCTCTGCCACCCCGGAGTCACCAGACTCTACCATTTCATTAAGGCCCGCAACCTGACCTACTCCATCGAGGAGGTCAGGACCATGACCAGGAACTGCCAGACCTGTGCGGAGTGCAAACCGCACTTCTATAGGCCGGACCGAGCAAGCCTGATCAAGGCCACCCGCCCCTTCGAGCGCCTGAGCATCGACTTTAAGGGGCCCCTCCCGTCCTCTGACCGTAATGTGTACTTCCTCAACATCGTTGATGAGTACTCCCGTTTCCCCTTTGCCTTCCCCTGCCCCGACATGACCAGTAGCACGGTCATTAAGTGCCTGAATGCCCTCTTCGCCTTGTTCGGGTTCCCGAACTATATACACAGCGACCGGGGCTCCTCCTTCATGAGCGAGGAACTCCGGCAATTCCTCCTAGAGAGAGGTATTGCAGCAAGCAGGACCACCAGCTACAACCCCAGAGGTAACGGTCAGGTGGAAAGAGAGAACGCGACGGTATGGAAGGCCGTCCTCTTAGCCTTAAAGTCTAAGGGCCTCCCAACCTCCCGCTGGCAAGAAGTCCTCCCGACAGCGCTGCACTCCATCCGGTCATTACTTTGCACGGCCACTAACACCACCCCCCATGAACGAATGTTCGTTTTCCCCAGGAAGTCGACTACGGGAACCACTCTACCAACCTGGCTGACCGCCCCGGGGCCGGTCTGGCTGCGGAAACACGTGAGGACCCATAAAACGGACCCCCTGGTCGAGAGGGTGAACCTCCTGCACGCCAACCCCCAGTACGCCTACGTGGCGTACCCAGACGGGCGGGAGGACACTGTCTCCCTACGAGACCTCGCACCCTCAGCCGATCCGGAAACACCGCCACCACCCCCCCCAACCTCAGTCCAGGTAGACGGCATGCCGGAACCCCACGAGCCCTCGCCGACCACGCAAACACCAGCATCAACACCGGATAAGGCACCAGCACCGGATAAGGCAACACCACCGCTGCGGCGATCGGAGAGGCTTACGAAGCCTCCGGACAGACTGACCTACCAGAATTGGTAGTACACTTCACCCCGCCGGACTTAATTCTAAACAAGGGGTGAATGTGGTAAACCACGTTCACTATCGTTAGCACTGTTCACCACTGTTCGTTATAACTGTATCACTGACCACTATTGTATCACGGTACGAGGTCGCCTCTTGCCACACTGCTATACCTGGGATGACCACTGCCGACTCCGCCTTGGCTCCACCCACCAGGCCAGGTATAAAGGTGAGCGACTGGCTGGTATTCCTCCTGCTTGGATCGGATCACCCACGAGAGTGGGCTGTTATTTAGTCAATAAAAACCTTTAGTCACCTTCGTAACTCTTCGCCTTTTATTGGAGGAATTGATAGGTATATCATGGGTAAACCACTTTGAAAAATTATACCAGAAAAACACACTAGGACCAGAACAACACCAAATACGCAAAAAACTGGAAAAGCTTGAAATGGCCATAAAAGATAACCAAAACCCGCTAGACGCCATAATAACAGAAAAAGAACTTCTTGAAAAACTCAAGGACCTGCGACCAGGAAAAGCTTGCGGGACAGACGGCATACTAAACGAGATGATTAAACACGCAGACGACAAACTGAAACTGGCTATCCTAAAACTCTTCAACTTGGTTCTGAGTGTCGGTTATTTCCCTGACATCTGGAACAAAGGACTCATAACACCCATATACAAAAGTGGGGACAAAATCGACCCAAACAACTATCGAGGCATCTGTGTAAACAATAACCTGGGGAAGGTATTCTGTAGCATCATAAACAGAAGACTTATAAACTTCCTTGAAGAGCACAATGTCTTGAGTAAAAGCCAAATTGGATTCCTGCCAAACTATAGAACATCCGATCATATCTTCACCCTACAGACCCTAATTGACAAACACGTTCACCATAACAAAAGCAAAATCTACGCATGCTTTGTAGATTTCCAGAAGGCTTTCGACTCCATCTGGCATGACGGTTTATTCCTGAAACTTATCGAAAGCGGGGTAGGAGGGAAAACATATGATGTAATTAAATCAATGTATACAAACAATAAATGTGCAGTTAAAATTGGAGACAATCAAACAAAATACTTCCCACAGGGGCGGGGGGTGACGCAGGGCTCGCCAATCTCACCGACACTCTTTAATATTTACATTAATGGATTGGCAAAACTACTTGAACAATCTACAGCACCCGGCCTCACCCTATATGAATCCAAGGTTAAATTCCTCCTCTATGCCGACGACCTGGTTCTGCTGTCACCAACTAAGGAGGGTCTACAGCAGAACCTGGACCTGCTGGAGTCGTACTGCCAGACTTGGGCCCTGACAATAAATCCCCAAAAAACCAAAGTCCTTGTGTTCCAGCAAAGATCCAAACAACATGGACCCACAATAAATTTCACAGTAGGAACAACCAAAATTGAACAAACCACTCACTACACATACTTGGGCTTAAAAATCAGTTCTACGGGAAACTTCAAACTGGCTGTGAATGAACTGAAAGAGAAAGCAAGAAGGGCTTTCTATGCCATCAAAAAATCAATCCAAATAGAAATCCCAATTAGCATTTGGCTCAAAATTTTCAAATCAGTAATTGAACCAATTGCACTCTATGGCAGTGAGGTCTGGGGACCACTAACACAACAAGATTTTGCAAAATGGGACAAACACCCAATTGAGATCCTACATGCGGAATTCTGTAAAAGTATCCTCCGGACTCAAAGGAAAACAGTAAACAACGCATGCAGGGCGGAACTAGGCCAATACCCATTAATAATCACTATCCAAAAAAGAGCCACCAAATTTTGGAATCACCTACAAATGAGCAACCCCCAATGCTATCACTACGACGCCCTGAAATGCCAAGAGCTGACCATAAAGAAGAATACCCTCAGTCAACTAGTCCTGGGACTCAATAAAGTAACTAATAACAATACTAACAATAACCAGTCCCAGGACAGTGACAGGGTAACACAAAGAATTCGACCCAACACAATCGTCGCTAAGCAAAAGGAAAAATATCTGTCATATTGGGCAGAAACAACAAAAACCCAAAGCAAACTCAATTGCTACTTGGTCCTAAACAGACAATACAACATAGCTGATTACCTGACCATGGTAAAGGATAACAAACTGAGAAGAACCTTGACAAGGTACAGACTTAGCGAACATAGCCCAGCGATCGAAAAAGGCAGACACAGGCAGACCAGGCTGCCAAGAGAAGACAGGATATGCTCTCACTGCAGTCAGGGAGTAGTTGAGACAGAGATGCACTTCCTCACAGCCTGTGGAAAATATCAGGGCATCAGAGAGAATTTCTACCAAAAATTCTCACAAATATGCCCTGAATTCAGAAATCTGACTGACAACCAAAAACTCCCATTCCTACTGGGGGAGGAGAGAAGCTGTGTAACACTGGCGGCACACTATGTTACAGCTTGCCATGAACAGAGGGACAACCAGTAAACTAAGACAAGAGTATATATAAACAAGGCGAATGTATATTTATAAACTCAGGGATATACCTGTTTATACACTGTATGAATGGAACCGCGTTTATGTGTTCAACCATAAATGTATTTTGATGCTTTGGCAACATAAGATGTACCTTATCATGCCAATAAAGCGATTTGTATTGTATTGTATTGTATTGTGTCTGGCGGTGGGAGAGGGAGACTGGGAGGGTTTACTGACGGTAAGAAGGCAGATGCTATTCTAAATGCGTGCTAGTTGTATGTCTGTTGCCTGACGGAAGGGAACTCAACACCATGCTGCTGTCAGTCTTGATCAATTCTACCAGCCAGTTCCCTCCCCCTCCGTCAGGTTGTAAGTGCTCACAGATTAAGCCCGAACTAGAACAATACACAAGAGTGTTAGTGTTGGTCACAATTCCCAGTAAATATTTGATCCTGTTCACCAGTTTCCTTTAACAAAGGATCTTGATTGGGAGACGACCTGCTCTCCTGTTAACTGTGTTTGAGTGAGCCTTTGCGAACTCTAGAATTAAGACAGAAAGATTGTAGAGCTCTTGGTGTTCTGTTATACGTGCCTCCCGGTAAGTCAAAGAACAAAGTGGAAAGTTGCTTGGTGTTGATGAAGATGGGGAATTGACCACTTTGCACTGACTCCATCCCTCTCCCGAACATCTGAACCACACTGTTCGCAAACTTGGTGTCATAATTGACCCTTAAATGAGCTTCTGACCAATATCTGCTGCACACAAAGACCACCTCCATAACATCGCCCGTCGCCGCCCTTGCCTCAGCTCACCCGCTGCTGAAACCCTCATTTGTTACCTCTAGACTTGACTATTCCAACGCACTCCTGGCTGGCCACCCACATTCTACCCTACGTAAACTTGAGGTCATCCAAAACTCTGCTGCCCGTGTCCTAATTCGCACCAAGTCCCGTGCTGCATCTGTGCTGGGAGTGTTTGACGGGACAGTGCAGAGGGAGCTTTAATCTGTATCTAACCTGTGCTGTACCTGCCCTGGGAGTGTTTGATGGGACGGTGTCGAGGGAGCTTTACTCTGTATCTAACCCGTGCTGTACCTGTGGTGGGAGTGTTTGATGGGACAGTGTAGAGGGAGCTTTACTATGTATCTAACCCATGCTGTACTTTCCCTGGGAGTGTTTGATGGGACAGTGTAGACGGAGCTTCACTCTGTATCTAACCCATGCTGTACCTGTGGTGGGAGTGTTTGATGGGACAGTGTAGAGGGAGCTTTACTCTGTATCTAACCCATGCTGTATCTGTGCTGGGAGTGCTAGACGTGACATTGTAGAGTGAGGTTTACTCTGTATCGATCCCAGGCTGTACCTGCCCTGGGCCTGCTTAATGGGACAGTGTACAGGTAGATTTACTCTGTATCTAACCTGTGCTGTACCTGCCCTGGGAGTGTTTGATGGGACTGTGTAGAGGGAGCATTACTCTGTATTTAACCCGTGCTGTACTGGCCCTGGGAGTGTTTGATGGGACCGTGTAGAGGTAGATTTACTCTGTATTTAACCCGTGCTGTTCCTGCCCTGGGAGTGTTTGATGGCAAAGTGTAGAGGCAGCTTTACTCTGTATTTAACCCGTGCTGTACCTGCCTTGGGAGTATTTGATGGGGCAGTGTAGAGAGAGAAATACTCTGTATCTAACCTGTGCGGTACCTGCCATGGGTGTGTTTGATTGGACAGTGTAGAGGCAGCTATACTCTGTATCTTACCCATGCTGTACCTGCCCTGGGAGTGTTTGGTGGAACAGTGTACAGGTAGATTTACTCTATATCTAACCCGTGCTGTACTGCCCTGGGAGTGTTTGATGGGACCGTGTAGAGGGTGCTTTACTCTGCATCTGTGTTCCAGGAAATAGTCACACCAATTAGATTAATTCGGATGTAGTCCGTGGTCAGGGACAGGAGGGTGTGACTGTGAGTGAGGCAGGTACGGGGATCCAGGAGGTAGTGTTGGAGGAGCCGCAGCCCTTGCTCTTGTCCAACAGGTTCGAGGCTCTTACTCCCTGTGAGGACGGGAACGGGGACTGCAGGGAGGATGAGCAACCTGGCCACAGCACCGTGGAATGAGGGGCCATTCAAGTGGGGGGAGTAAAAAGAAATGTTGTAGTGGTAGGGGATAGTATCATTAGGGGGATAGATAGGGTTCTTTGCAGCTGAGAGCGAGAGTCCCGAAGGTTATGTTGCCTGCCCAGTGCCAGGGTTAAGGACATCTCCTCTGGGCTGGAGAGAAACTTGGAGTGGGAGGGGGAGGATCCAGTTGTCGTGGTCCATGTTGGTACCAACGACATAGATTGGACAAGGAAAGAGGTTCTGCTGAGGGAGTATGAGCAGCTAGAGGCCAAATTAAAAAGCAGAACCACAAGTGTAATAATCTCTGGATTACTACCTGAGCCACGAGCAAATTTGGCTAGGGTAAATAAAATCAGAGAGTTAAATGCATGGCTCAAAGACTGGTGTGGGCCTCGGGTGACTGTCTGTGTGGAGTTTGCACATTCTCCCCGTGTTTGCGTGGGTTTCCTCCGGGTGCTCCGGTTTCCTCCCACAGTCCAAAGATGTGCGGGTTAGGTTGATTGGCTATGATAAATTGACCCTTAGTGTTAGGGGGATTAAATACGTGGGGTTACGGGGATAGGGTGGGATATGTGTTGGTGTAGGGGTTACGGGGATCGGGTGGGATATGTGTCGGTGCAGGCTCGATGGGCCGAAATGGCCTCTATTTGCACTGTGGGGTTTCTGTGATTCTGTGAAATGGGTTTTGCTTCTTGGGACACTGGCACTAGTACTGGGACAGGAGAGAGCTGTTCCGTTGGGACGGACTTCACTTGGCCAGTGCTGGGACTAGAATCCTGGCGAATCGAATAACTAGGGCTGCAGAGAGGGCTTTAAACTAATTAGTGGGGGGGGAGGTTTCAAGAGAGCGAAAAATAAAAATGTCAACTGAGAAGGCAATAGAGCAAGGTAGCAGTGGGGGAATTAAAAACCAGAGCGTGTCAGGAAGGGACAGAATATATAAAGGTAAAGTAGTAAAGGGGGTAAAAGCAGGAATAAATTGTCACAAAACATATTTGAAAGTTCTTTTATCTGAATGCACGCAGCATTCGTAACAAAATAGACGAGTTGACGGTACAAATAACTACACATGGGTATGATCTGGTGGCCATTACGGAGACATAGCTGCAGGGTGACCATGACTGGGAACTAAACATCCAGGGGTATTTGACTATTAGGAAGGACAGACAGGAAGGAAAGGGAGGTGGGGTGGCTGTGTTAATAAAGGATGGAATCACTGCAATAGTGAGAAATGATATTGGGTCAAAGGATCAGGATAGTGAAACGGTTTAGGTGGAGATAAGGAATAATAAGGGGAAAAAGTCACTAGTGGGCGTAGTCTATAGGCCTCCTAACAGTTGCAACTCTATTGGTCGGAGTATAAATCAGGAACTAGTTGGGGCTTGAAATAAGGGAACAGCTATAATCATGGGAGATTTTAACTTTCATATGGACTGGACAAATCAAATTGGGCAGGGCAGCCTTGAGGAAGAGTTCATAGAGTGCATTAGGGATGGGTTCCTTGAGCAGTATGTTACTGAACCAGCCAGGGGACAGGCAATCTTAGATCTGGTCCTGTGTAATGAGACAGGATTAATAAAAAATGTCCGAGTAAAGGATCCCCTTGGAATGAGTGACCATAACATGGTTGAGTTCCAAATTCAGTTTGAGGGTGAGAGAGTTGGATCTCAAACCAGCATACTAAGCTTAAATAAAGGAGACTATGAAGGTATGAGAGCAGAGTTGACTAAAGTGGACTGGGAAAATAGATTACGGTGTAAGATGGTACATGAGCAGTGGTGTACATTCAAGGAGATATTTCACAACTTTCAAGAAAAATATATTCCACTGAGGAAAAAGGGGCGTAAAAGAAAAGACAGCCATCCGTGGCTAAGTAAATTAATAAAGGATAGTATCCGACTGAAAACAAGGGCATATAAAGTAGCCAAATCTAGTGGGAGGATAGAAGATTGGGAAGCATTTAAAAGCCAGCAAAGAATAACTAAAAGATTAATTAAGAAAGGGAAGATAGATTATGAAAGTAAACTAGCAAAAAATATAAAAACAGATAGCAAGAGTTTCTACAGTTATGTAAAAAGAAAAAGGGTGGCTAAAGTGAATGTTGGTCCCTTAGAGGACGTGACCGGGAAATTAGTGGTGGGGAACATGGAGATGGCAGAAACGCTGAACAAATATTTTGTATCAGTCTTTACAGTAGAGGACACTAAAAATATCCTAACACTGGACAAACAGGGGGCTATAGGGGGGAGGAGCTAAACACGATTAAAATCACTAAGGAGATGGTACTCGGTAAGATAATGGGACTTAAGGCGGATAAATCCCCTGGACCTGATGGCTTACATCCTAGGGTCTTGAGAGAAGTAGCGGTAGGGATTGCGGATGCATTGGTGGTAATTTTCCAAAACTCCCTGGATTCAGGAAAGGTCCCAGCAGATTGGAAAACTGCTAATGTAACGCCCTTATTTAAAAAGGGAGGTAGACAAAAGGCTGGAAACTATAGACCAGTTAGCCTAACATCTGTGGTTGGTAAAATGTTGGAGTCCATTATTAAGGAAGTAGTAACAGGACATTTGGATAAGCATAATTTAATCGGACAGTGTCAGCATGGTCTTATGAAGGGGAAGTCATGTTTGACAAATTTGCTTGAATTCTTTGAGGACGTAACAAACAGGGTGGATAAAGGGGAACCAGTGGATGTGGTGTATTTGGACTTCCAAAAGGCATTTGACAAGGTGCCACACAAAAGATTACTGCACAAGATAAAAAAATCACGGGATCGGGGGTAATATACTGGCATGGGTGGAAGATTGGCTATCTAACAGAAAACAGAGAGTTGGGATAAATGGTTCATTCTCGGGTTGGCAATCAGTGACTAGTGGTGTTCCGCAGGGGTCAGTGCTGTGACCCCAACTCATTACAATCTATATTAACGATTCGGAGGAGGGGACCAAGTGCAACGTATCAAAGTTTGCCGACGATACAAAGATGGGAGGGAAAGCAGTGAGTGAGGAGGACATAAATAACCTGCAAAAGGACATAGACAGGCTAAGTGAGTGGGCAGAAATTTGGCAGATGGAATATAATGTTGGAAAGTGTGAGGTTATGCACTTCGGCAGAAAAAATCAAAGAGCAAGTTATTATCTAAATGGAAAGAAACTGCAATGTGCTACAGTACAAAGGGATCTGGGGGTCCTGGTGCATGAAACACAGAAGGTTAGTATGCAGGTACAGCAGGTGATCAGGAAGGCCAATGGAATCTTGGCTTTTATTGCAAGGGGGATGGAGTATAAAAGCAGGGAAGTCTTGCTTCAGTTATACAGGGTACTGGTGAGGCCACACCTGGAATTTTGCGAACAGTTTTGGTTTCCATATTTAAGAAAAGATATACTTGCTCTCGAGGCAGTTCAGAGAAGGTTCACTCGGTTGATTCCAGAGATGAGGGGGTTGACTTATGAGGAAAGGTTGAGTTGGTTGGGACTCTACTCATTGGAATTCAGAAGAATGAGAGGCAATCTTATCGAAACATATAAGATTATGAGGGGGCTTGATCAGGTGGATGCGGGGAGGATGTTTCCACTGATGGGTGAGACTAGAACTAGGGGGCATAATCTTAGAATAAGGGGCTGCCATTTCAAAACTGAGATGAGGAGAAACTTCTTCACTCAGAGGGTAGTAAATCTATGGAATTTGCTACCCCAGAGAGCTGTGGAAGCTGCAACATTAAATAAATTTAAAAAGGAGATAGACAGTTTCCTAGCTGATAAGGGAGTTAGGGGTTATGGGGAGCGGGCAGGGAGGTGGACGTGAGTCTAGGTTCACAGAATCACAGAATCACAGAAACCCCACAGTGCAGATAGAGGCCATTTCGGCCCATCGAGCCTGCACCGACACATATCCCACCCGATCCCCGTAACTCCTACACCAACACATAGCCCACCCTATCCCCGTAACCCCACGTATTTAATCCCCCTAACACTAAGGGTCAATTTATCATAGCCAATCATCCTAACCCGCACATCTTTGGACTGTGGGAGGAAACCGGAGCACCCGGAGGAAACCCACGCAAACACGGGGAGAATGTGCAAACTCCACACAGTCACCCGAGGCCGGATTCGAACCCGGGTCCCTGGCGCTGTGAGGCAACAGTGCTAACCACTATGCCACCGTGCTGCCCAGGGCAGGTACAGCACAGGTTCGATACAGAGTCAAGCTCCCTCTACACACTCCAATCAAACACTCCCAGGGCAAGTACACCGCGGGTTAGATCCAGAGTTCAGCTCTGATCCTATTGAATGGCAAAGCAGGCCCGAGGGGCCGTATGGCCTACTCCTGCTCCTACTTCTTATGCATCTAACACGTGCTGCACCTGCCTTGGGAGTATTTGATGGGGCAGTGTAGAGGGAGGAATACTCTGTTTATAACCTGTGCGGTACCTGCCATGGGAGTGTTTGATCAGACAGTGTAGAGGCAGCTATACTCTGTATCTAACCCATGCTGTACCTGCCCTGGGAGTGTTTGATTGGACTGTGTAGAGGGAGCTTTACTCTGTATCTAACCCGTGCTGTAACTGCCCTGGGAGTGTTTCATGGGGCAGTGTAGATGCTGCTTTACTCTGTATCTAACCCATGCTGTACCGTCCCTGGGAGTGTTTGATGGGACCGTGTAGAGGTAGATTTACTCTGTATCTAACCTGTGCTTCACCTGTCCTGGAAGTCTTTGATGGTGCAGTGTAGAGGGAGCTTTACTCTATATCTAACCCATGCTGTTCCTGCCCTGGGAGTGTTTGATGGCAAAGTGTAGAGGGAGCTTTACTCTGTATTTAACCTGTGCTGTACCTGCCTCGGGAGTATTTGAAGGGGCAGTGTAGCGGGAGAAATACTCTGTATCTAACCTGTGCGGTACCTGCCATGGGCGTGTTTGATCGGACAGTGTAGAGGCAGCTATACTCTGTATGTTACCCATGCTGTACCTGCCCTGGAAGTGTTTGGTGGAACAGTGTACAGGTAGATTTGCTCTATATCCAACCCGTGCTGTACCTGCCCTGTGAGTGTTTGATGGGACAGTGTAGAGGGAGCTTTACTCTGTATCTAACACGTGCTGTACCTGCCTTGGGAGTATTTGATGGGGCAGTGTAGAGGGAGCTTTAATCTGTAGCTAACCGTGCTGTACCTGTGCTGGGAGTGTTTGATGGGACAGTGCAGAGGAGGTTTACTCTGTATCGAACCCGTGCTGTACCTGTGCTGGGAGTGCTGGACGGGACATTGTAGAGGGTGTATTGATTTCTTTGTGGGTTCAATGACGAGACATTTATGAAAGAGAATGTCTTTTAATCTAAAGTCTGTTCAACTCTTTATACAGCTTTACAGGAGACACGATGCTAGTGATGTATCGAGAACGAAACTGAAACTAAACTCTAACTGCTTGTCTCTCACATGACCTCTGCTGGTCAGGCATAAGTAATCAATACATGCAAACATGCTGGTAAGACATGATAATCAAACAGGCAAATAACATCACTATTTGCTGATATCATTACATCTCCCTTTCTTAAAACAGAAGTATTTTACTTTTAACTAACAACATGTTTTCTTTGTATTATTCTGCATTTTAACTGTAACACTTAATGAACTTACATTATCATTATCATGATCAAGGTTTTTTAACCTTGCTTTGTGTGTTCACATGAAATATGTCAATACACTAGAACTTGAAGAAAGAATAAGATAACATTACTTCCTTCTATAACAATAGTCCTTAAATTTGCTCAATGAGTCCCTCAGGAGGCTTCACGTGTCTTGAGGATTTTCTGATTGATTGTCCTTGAATCTGAGTTGTTGCCTCAGATAATGTGTTCTCAGCTGTGTGATCAGGTTGTTCAACAGTATCAGTCTCTTGATCTGCTGTGGCTGGTCCCATGAGAAGATCTCGACGATTTCTTCTCAGAACAGCACCCTCATCTGTCTGAATGGTGTATGATCTTGGTTGAACTTCACTCAGGACAGTTCCCTTCTGAGTCCATGTGTTTGTTTTGTCTTTGAACCTTACTTGGTCACCAGTGTGGAGTTCAGGTAGGTTTTGTGTTCCTCTGTCATAGTAGTACTTTTGCTTTTCTTTCTGTTGTTCTTTGAACTTCCTCACTTTCTCCCCCTCTTTTGTTTTCAGGATGTTCTCCGGGATGGGTAGGTTTGACCTTAGCCGACGTCCCATCAGGAGTTGGGCTGGTGACTTACCACACTCGAGCGGCGTTGTGCGGTATACAAGCATGCTTTGGTAGAAGTCAGTTCCACTGTCTTTTGCCTTGTACATCAGTCTTTTCACTGTCTGGACTGATTCTTCCACTAGTCCATTGGACTGTGGATAGTGAGGACTTGACGTTGTGTGGACAAAGTCCCACTCTTTGGCAAAGTGTCGGAAACTTGCATTGTAAAACTGAGGTCCGTTGTCTGTGAAGACCTCGCTTGCCACGCCATGTCTGGAGAATATGGCTTTCATACATGTTATCACAGCATCTGCAGTGGTGGTGTACAGTCTACAAACCTCTGGATACAGGGAGTAATAGTCTGTGACTACAAGATAGTCCTTCCCTTGACATACAAATAGGTCAGCGCCTACCTTCTGGTAAGGTCTGTCTGGTGCTGGGTGTGGCTTTAGTGGTTCTACCGGATTGCTTGCTTGATATTTCAGGCATATTGTGCAGTTTGACACCTCATTTGTCACATCTTGGTTGATTCGTGGCCAGTACATCACCTCTCGTGCTCTTTTCTTACACTTTTCGATTCCCAGATGTCCTCCATGGATCTTTTTTAACATCTCTTTTCTCAGACTCTTTGGGATAACTATTTTACTTCCTTTGTAGATGATGTCTTCAACCACTGATAGTTCCGCCCTGCAGTTCCAGTACTCTGCCATGTCAGGTGAGCAGTCTTGCTTCATGTTGGGCCATCCATCCAAGATGCTTTTTCTCAGTCGTCTCATTGTTTCATCTTTGTTTGTCTCAGTCTTTATGAGCTACATTTTTGCATCTGCTATGGGCAGTGCACTTGTGATCATATCCACGTAGGCGTTCACTTTTTCATCCATTGTGGTGTTTGCGGGCTCACTTGGGTCAACAGCTCTGGACAACGTGTCTGCTGTATACATCAGTTTACTCGGTGTGTACGCAACATTCAGTGTATAGCGTTGCAGCCTGATCATCATTCTATGTATTCTAAGCGGACAGCTATTTAGTGGCTTTTGGAACTATGCAATCAAGGGCTTATGGTCAGTCTCTACACTGATTGCTTGTCCTGCCACAAACTGGTGAAATCTTTCACAGGCGTATGTGATGCTGAGCAGCTCCTTTTCTATTTGAGCATATCGCGTCTCCGCGTCTGTCATTGAGCGCGATGCATATGCAATAGGTTGCCAGTAGTCATATTGTTGCAGAAGAACGGCACCGAGCCCACTCTGTGATGCATCTGATGATATCTTGATGGGTCTCGCTGGGTCATAAAACCTCAGAACTGGTTCCTCTGTGAGCAGTTTCTTTAGATCGCTCCATGACTTATGCTCATGATTCCATTCCCATTCTATGTTCTTTTCAGTTAGTCTTCTCAGTGGCGCCATCTTTTCTGAGAGGTTGGATATGAATTTACCCATGTAGTTGATCATTCCATTAAACCTCTGCACGTCCTTTTTGCATTGTGGCTTTGGCATATTCTCAATGGCGGACACCTTTCTGGGATCTGGTCTGATGCCCTCACTGCTAAGGATATCTCCCACGAATGTCAGTTCTGTCACCCCGAGCTGGCATTTCTCTCTATTCAGCTTCAGGTTTGTTTTCCTTGTTGCTTCCAGCACTTTTTTCAGTCTCTCGTCATGCTCAGTTCTCGTGGTTCCCCATACTATGATGTCATCCATTGATGTATCAACTCCCTCCAGGTGCTCATAGATCATATGAATAGTTTTGTGATACACTTCAGGAGCTGAGGCAATGCCAAATGGTAACCTTAGGAATCTGTATCTGCCAAATGGACTGTTGAACGTGCACAGTCTTGAACTTGCTTCATCCAATTTCATCTGCCAAAATCCTGATGATGTATCTAACTTGCTGAAATACTTTGCATTTGCAAACTGTGCCATGATTTCCTCACGTGTAGGAAGCTTGAAGTGCTCTCTCTTTATTGCTCTGTTTAGATCTCTTGGATCCAGGCAAATTCAGAGCTTTCCATTCTTTTTGTCCACTACGACGAGGGAACTCACCCACTCAGTTGGCTCATCTATCTTCCGAATCACATTCAGGCTTTCCATCCTGTCCAACTCTGCCTTCAGTTGCTTTTGAAGAGCAAACGGAACTTTTCTGCATGGATGTATGACCGGTGTCATACTTTTATCTACTCTGATCGTGTGTTTTCCTGGAATGCAGCCTAGACCCTTAAATAGGTCGTTGTACTCTTTCATGAGTTCATCATAGACTGTCTCTCCTTCGCTTTCCACAACGAGGACTCTCTTTACCAGGTTCAGTCTCTCACAGGCTTTTAAACCTAGTATGGCTTGCACATCCTTTGGCACCACGATTAATGCTAGCGTGTGCTCTCTGTCCTTGTGTGTTACTTTGACAATGCATCTTCCTTTCACTGGTATATCAGTACCTGAGTATCCTGACACTTTCACTTTGATTCCATGTATCTTTGGTCTGGGTCTAATTTTCTTAAAATCAGTCTCTGATATCACATTAACTTGTGCTCCAGTATCCAATTTAAATGGAATGTGTATGTCATTCACTTTTAGTGTCAACATCCAGTCTCTTTCTTCTTTTTTGTTTTCAGACACAACATCTACATTGAACTCCTCTATCTCGCTTTCATCTACTGCATGGACCTTGCTTTGTTGCGCTTGGTTCTTGCAGCAACGGGCATAATGGTTGTTTTTGTTGCAACTATTGCATGTTTTACCATATGCTGGACACTTTCTTGGTGGATGCTGTGTACTGCATCGACGACATGACTTCCGATTGTCCCTTTCATTTTCGTTCGCTGGCCACGCCTCTTTTTTCACATTGGCGCTCTTTTTGTTAAACGGTTTGTATCCGTTCTTTCTCACTGCATCCACGTTGCAGCTATTGTCACTGAACAGCTCCTTTGCCTGCGACTTCACAGTTTCTGTAGCCCTACACAGTGCTATGGCTTTTCCCAGGTCTAGATCTTGCTCTCTTAGCAGTCTTTCCCTTAGACCATTATCTGGAATACCACACACCAGTCTGTCTTTTATCAGCGAGTCTGTCAGTCCCCCAAATTCACATGATTTGCTTCGGTTTCTCAGTTCAGTCACATACTGATCAATAGACTCTCCCGTTTTCTGTACACATGTGAAAAATCTGTGCCTCTCAAACGTCACGTTACGTTTAGGTATGCAGTAGGCCTCCAGCTGTTCCATTATTTTATCTAGCTTCATTTTGTCTCCATCAGCAGCGAATGTGAAGTTATTATGCACCTCCAGCGCTTCATCACCCACGACATGTAAGAACACTGACGATTTCTGTTTATCACTTTTCTCGTCAGCTCCGATTGCCGCTAAATACAACTCTAAACGTTGTTTGAATCTCCTCCAATTTTCAGCCACATTACCTGTCAACTGAAGCGTCGCCGGTGGGTGTAAACCTTCCATTTTTTCACTTCGTTAGCTATTCTCCAATGGTAAGCAACGATGTTCTCTTTTGGCTTGCTAATTTGTGGAGAGCTGATTTAACTTCAGATTTTTTCTCTTCATCTCTTTCAATCACTTCTGACACCATGTATTGATTTCTTTGTGGGTTCAATGACGAGACATTTATGAAAGAGAATGTCTTTTAATCTAAAGTCTGTTCAACTCTTTATACAGCTTTACAGGAGACACGATGCTAGTGATGCATCTAGAATGAAACTGAAACAAAATTCTAACTGCTTGTCTCTCACATGACCTCTGCTGGTCAGGCATAAGTAATCAATACATGCAAACATGCTGGTAAGACATGATAATCAAACAGGCAAATAACATCACTATTTGCTGATATCATTACAGAGGGAAGTTTACTCTGTATCGATCCTGGGCTGTACCTGCCCTGGGCGTGCTGAATGAGACAGCGCAGAGGGAGAATTGTTCTGTATGTAACCCGTGCAGTACCTGCCCTGGGAATGTTTGATTGGACTGTGTAGAGGGAGCTTTACTCTGTATCTAACCCGTGCTGTATCGGCCCTGGGAGTGTTTGATGGGACAGTGTAGACAGAGCTATATGCTATGTAACCCGTGCTGTACCTGTGCTGGGAGTGCTAGACGGGACATTGTAGAGGGCGGTTTACTCTGTATCGATCCCGGGCTGTACCTGCCCTGGGCGTGCTTAATGGGACAGTGTAGAGGGAGCTTTACTCTGTATCTAACTCATGCTATTCCTGCCCCGGGAGTGTTTGATGGGACAGTATAGAGGGAGCTTCACCCTGCATATAACTCGTGCTGTACATGCCCTGGTTGTTTTTGATAGGACAATGTAGTAGGAGCTACTCTGTATCTAACCATGCTGTACCTGTGGTGGGAGTGTTTGATGGATCATTGTAGAGGGACTTTACTCTGTATTTAACCCATGCTGTACCGGCCCTGGGGTGTTTGATGGGGCAGTGTAGAGGGAGAAATACTCTGTATCTAACCTGTGCGGTACCTGCCCTGGGAGTGTTTGATGGGACAGTGTAGAGGGAGTTTTACTCTGTATCTAACCCATGCTGTACCTGCCCTGGTAGTGTTTGATTGGACAGTGTAGAGGGAGCTTTACTCTGTATCTAACCCGTGCTGTATCTGCCCTGGTTGTTTTTGACGGGACAGTGTAGAAGGAGCTTTACTGTGTATCTAACCCGTGCTGTACCTACCCTGGAGTGTTTGATAGGACAGTGCAGAGGGAGCTTTACTCTGTATCTAACCCGTGCTGTACCTGCCCTGGGAGTGTTTGATGGGATAGTGTAGAAGGAGCTTTATTCTGTATCCAACCCGTGCTGTACCTGCCCTGGGAGTGTTTGATGGGGCAGTGTAGAGGGAGAAATACTCTGTATCTAACCCGTACTGTACCTGTGGTGGGACTGTGTGATGGGACAGTGTAGAGGGAGCTTTACTCTATCTAACCCGTGCTGTACTTGCCCTGGGATTGTTTGATGGGACAGTATAGCGAGAGCTTTACTCTGTATCTAACCCTTGCTGTACCTGCCCTGGTTGTTTTTGATGGGACAGTGTAGAAGGAGATTTAATCTGTATTTAACCCGTGCTGCACCTGCCCTGGTTGTTTTTGATAGGACAGTGTAGAGGGAGCTTTACTCTGCATCTAACACATGCTGCACCTGCCTTGGGAGTATTTGATGGGGCAGTGCACAGCGAGAAATAACCTGTAACTAACCCGTGCTGTACCTGTGGTGGGAGAGTTTGATGGGACAGTGCAGAGGGAGCTTTACACTCTATCTAACCCGTGCTGTACCTGTGGTGGAAGTGTTTGATGGAACAGTGTAGAAGGAGCTTTACTCTGTATCTAATCCGTGCTGTACCTGCCCTGGTTGTTTTTGATGGGACAGTGTAGACGGAATTTTACTCTGGATCTAACCTGTGCTGTACCTACCCTGGGAGTGTTTGATGAGACAGTATAGAGGGGGGCTTTACTCTGTATCTAATGCGTGCTGTACCTGCCCTGGGAGTGTTGGATAGGACAGTGCAGAGGGAGTTTTAATCTGTATCTAACCCGTGCTGCACCTGCCCTGGGAGTGTTTGATGGGACAGTGCAGAGGGAGCCTTACTCTGTATCTAACCCGTGCTGTAGCTGCCCTGGGAGTGTTTGATAGGACAGTGCAGAGGGAGCTTTACTCGGTTTCTAATCCTTGCTGTACCTGTGGTGGAAGTGTTTGATGGAACAGTGTAGAAGGAGATTTAATCTGTATCTAACCCGTGCTGTACTTGCCCTGGTTGTTTTTGATAGGACAGTGTAGAGGGAGCTTTACTCTGTATCTAACCCGTGCTGTACCTGCCCTGGGAGTGTTTGATGGGTGTGTTTGTTGAAAGCTCTGATTCTTCTGTTGTTGTAACCTCTGATTGACCGGTTGTTGAAACCTCTGATTGATCGGTTGTTGAAACCTCTGATTGATCGGTTGTTGAAACGTCTGATTGTTCTGTTGTTGAAACCTCTGATTGATCGATTGTTGAAACCACTAATTGATCGGTTGTTGAAACCTCTGATTGATCCGTTCTTGAAACCTCTGATTGATCCGTTCTTGAAACCTGTGATTGATCAGTTGTTGAAACTTCTGATTGATCAGTTGTTGAAACCTCTGATTGATCGGATGTTGAAACCTCTGATTGTTCCGTTGCTGAAATCTCTCATTGTTCCGTTGTTGAAACCTCTGATTGATCGGTTGTTGAAACCTCTGATTGTTCTGTTGTTGAAACCTCTGATTGATCGGTTGTTGAAACCTCTGATTGTTCCATTGTTGAAACCTCTGATTGATCGGTTGTTGAAACCTCTGATTGATCGGTTGTTGAAACCTCTCATTGATCAGTTGTTGAAGCCTCTGATTGATCTGTTGTTGTAACCTCTGATTGATCGGTTGTTGAAACCTCTGATTGTTCGGTTGTTGAAACGTCTGATTGATCGGTTGTTGGAACCTCTGATTGATCTGTTGTAACCTCTGATTGATCGGTTGTTGAAACCTCTGATTGTTCGGTTGTTGAAACGTCTGATTGATCGGTTGTTGGAACCTCTGATTGATCTGTTGTAACCTCTGATTGATCGGTTGTTGAAACCTCTGATTGATTGGTTGTTGAAACCTCTGTTCTGTTGTTGAAACCTCTGATTGTTCTGTTGTTGAAACCTCTGATTGATTGGTTGTTGAAACCTCTGTTCCGTTGTTGAAACCTCTGATTGATCGGTTGTTGAAACCTCTGATTGATCGGTTGTTGAAACCTCTGATTGTTCTGTTCTTGAAATCTCTGATTGATCGGTTGTTAAAACCTCTGATTGATCGGTTGTTAAAACCTCTGATTGTTCTGTTCTTGAAACCTCTGATTGATCGTTTGTTGAAACCTCTGAATGATCGGTTGTTGAAACCTCTGATTGATCCGTTGTTGAAACGTCTGATTGTTCGGTTGTTGAAAGCTTTGATTGTTCCGTTCTTGAAGCCTCTGATTGTTCGGTTCTTGAAACCTCTGATTGTTCCGTTGTTGAAACTTCTGATTGATCGGTTGTTGGAACGTCTGATTGTTCTGTTGTTGAAAGCTTTGATTGTTCTATTCTTGAAACTCTGATTGATCGGTTGTTGAAACCTCTGATTGTTCCGTTGTTGAAATCTCTGATTGATCGGTTGTTGAAACCTCTGTTCAGTTTTTGAAACCGCTGGTTGTTCTGTTGTTGAATCCTCTGATTGATCGGTTGTTGATACCTGTGATTGATCGTTTGTTGAAACCTCTGCTTGATCGGTTGTTGATACCTGTGATTGATCGTTTGTTGAAACCTCTGATTGTTCTGTTGAAACCTCTAATTGTTCGCTTGTTGAAATCTCTGATTGTTCGGTTGTTGAAACCTCTGATTGATTGGTTGTTGAAACCTCTGTTCCGTTGTTGAAACCTCTGATTGATCGGTTGTTGAAACCTCTGATTGATCGGTTGTTGAAACCTCTGATTGTTCTGTTCTTGAAATCTCTGATTGATCGGTTGTTAAAACCTCTGATTGATCGGTTGTTAAAACCTCTGATTGTTCTGTTCTTGAAACCTCTGATTGATCGTTTGTTGAAACCTCTGAATGATCGGTTGTTGAAACCTCTGATTGATCCGTTGTTGAAACGTCTGATTGTTCGGTTGTTGAAAGCTTTGATTGTTCCGTTCTTGAAGCCTCTGATTGTTCGGTTCTTGAAACCTCTGATTGTTCCATTGTTGAAACTTCTGATTGATCGGTTGTTGGAACGTCTGATTGTTCTGTTGTTGAAAGCTTTGATTGTTCTATTCTTGAAACTCTGATTGATCGGTTGTTGAAACCTCTGATTGTTCCGTTGTTGAAATCTCTGATTGATCGGTTGTTGAAACCTCTGTTCAGTTTTTGAAACCGCTGGTTGTTCTGTTGTTGAATCCTCTGATTGATCGGTTGTTGATACCTGTGATTGATCGTTTGTTGAAACCTCTGCTTGATCGGTTGTTGATACCTGTGATTGATCGTTTGTTGAAACCTCTGATTGTTCTGTTGAAACCTCTAATTGTTCGCTTGTTGAAATCTCTGATTGTTCGGTTGTTGAAACCTCTGATTGATCTGTTCTTGAAACCTCTGATTGATCCGTTCGTGAAAGGTCTGATTGATCAGTTGTTGAAACCTCTGATTGATCGGTTGTTGAAACCTCTGATTGATCGGTTGTTGAAACCTCTGATTGATCTGTTGTTGAAACCTCTGATTGATCGGTTGTTGAAACCTCTGATTGTTCTGTTGTTGAAACCTCTTCTGTTGTTGAAACTTCTGATCGGTTGTTGAAACCTCTGATCGGTTGTTGAAACCTCTGATTGATCTGTTGTTGAAACCTCTGATTGTTCTGTTGTTGAAACATCTGATTGATCGGTTGCTGAAACCTCTGATTGATCGGTTGTTGAAACCTCTGATTGATCGGTTGTTGAAACTTCTGATTGATCGGTTGTTGAAACCTCTGATCGGTTGTTGAAACCTCTGATTGATCTGTTGTTGAAACCTCTGATTGTTCTGTTGTTGAAACATCTGATTGATCGGTTGCAGAAACCTCTGATTGATCGGTTGTTGAAACCTCTGATTGATCGGTTGTTGAAACCTCTGATTGATCTGTTCTTGAAACCTCTGATTGATCGGTTGTTGAAACCACTGATTGTTCTGTTGTTGAAACCTCTGATCGGTTGTTGAAACCTCTGATTGATCTGTTGTTGAAACCTCTGATTGTTCGGTTGTTGAAACCTCTGATTGATCGGTTGTTGAAACCTCTGATTGATCGGTTGTTGAAACCTCTGATTGATCGTTTGTTGAAACCTCTGATTGTTCTGTTGAAACCTCTAATTGATCGGTTGTTAAAATCTCTGATTGTTCTGTTGTTCAAACCTCTGATCGGTTGTTGAAACCTCTGATTGATCTGTTGTTGAAACCTCTGATCGGTTGTTGAAGCCACTGATTGTTCTGTTGTTGAAACCTCTGATTGTTCTGTTGTTGAAACCTCTGATTGATCGGTTGTTGAAACCTCTGATTGATCGGTTGTTGAAACTTCTGATTGATCCTTTGTTGAAACCTCTGATCGGTTGTTGAAACCTCTGATTGTTCTGTTGTTGAAACCTCTGATTGATTGGTTGTTGAAACCTCTGATCTGTTGTTGAAACCTCTGATTGTTCTGTTGTTGAAACCTCTGATTGATCGGTTGTTGAAACCTCTGATTGATCGGTTGTTGAAACCTCTGCTTGTACTGTTGTTGAAACCTCTGATTGTTCTGTTGTCGAAATCTCTGATTGATCGGTTGTTGAAACCACTGATTGTTCTGTTGTTGAAACCTCTGATTGATCTGTTGTTGAAACTTCTGATTGATCCTTTGTTGAAACCGCTGATTGTTCTGTTGTTGAAACCTCTGATGGATCTGTTGTTGAAACCACTGATTGATCGGTTGTTGAAACCTCTGATTGTTCTGTTGTTGAAACCTCTGATTGATCTGTTGTTGAAACCTCTGATCCTTTGTTGAAACCTCTGATCGGTTGTTGAAACCTCTGATTGTTCTGTTGTTGAAACCTCTGATTGATTGGTTGTTGAAACCTCTGATCTGTTTTTGAAACATCTGATTGATCGGTTGTTGAAACCTCTGATTGATCGGTTGTTGAAACTGCTGATTGTTCTGTTGTTGAAACCTCTGATCGGTTGTTGAAACCTCTGATTGATCGGTTGTTGAAAACATTGATCGGTTGTTGAAGCCACTGATTGTTCTGTTGTTGAAACCTCTGATTGTTCTGTTGAAACCTCGAAATGATCGGTTGTTAAAATCTCTGATTGTTCTGTTGTTCAAACCTCTGATCGGTTGTTGAAACCTCTGATTGATCTGTTGTTGAAAACATTGATCGGTTGTTGAAGCCACTGATTGTTCTGTTGTTGAAACCTCTGATTGTTCTGTTGTTGAAACCTCTGATTGTTCTGTTGTTGAAACCTCTGATTGTTCTGTTGTTGAAACCTCTGATTGTTCTGTTGTTGAAACCTCTCATTGATCGGTTGTTGAAATCTCTGATTGTTCTGTTGAAACCTCTCATTGATCGGTTGTTAAAATCTCTGATTGTTCTGTTGTTCAAACCTCTGATCGGTTGTTGAAACCTCTGATTGATCTGTTGTTGAAACGTCTGATTGATCGGTTGTTGAAACCTCTGATCGGTTGTTGAAACCTCTGATTGATCTGTTGTTGAAACCTCTGATTGTTCTGTTGTTGAAACATCTGATTGATCGGTTGCTGAAACCTCTGATTGACCGGTTGTTGAAACCTCTGATTGATCGGTTGTTGAAACCTCTGATTGATCTGTTCTTGAAACCTCTGATTGATCAGTTGTTGAAACCTCTGATTGATCGGTTGTTGAAACCTCTGATTGATCGGTTGTTGAAACCTCTGATTGATCTGTTCTTGAAACCTCTGTTCGGTTGTTGAAACCTCTCATCGTTTGTTGAAACCTCTAATTGATCGGTTGTTAAAATCTCTGATTGTTCTGTTGTTCAAACCTCTGATCGGTTGTTGAAACCTCTGATTGATCTGTTGTTGAAACCTCTGATTGTTCTGTTGTTGAAACCTCTGATTGATCGGTTGTTGAAACCTCTGATTGATCGGTTGTTGAAACTTCTGATTGATCCTTTGTTGAAACCTCTGATCGGTTGTTGAAACCTCTGATTGTTCTGTTGTTGAAACCTCTGATTGTTCTGTTGTTGAAACCTCTGATTGATTGGTTGTTGAAACCTCTGATCTGTTGTTGAAACCTCTGATTGTTCTGTTGTTGAAACTTCTGATTGATCCTTTGTTGAAACCGCTGATTGTTCTGTTGTTGAAACCTCTGATTGTTCTGTTGTCGAAATCTCTGATTGATCGGTTGTTGAAACCACTGATTGTTCTGTTGTTGAAACCTCTGATTGATCTGTTGTTGAAACTTCTGATTGATCCTTTGTTGAAACCGCTGATTGTTCTGTTGTTGAAACCTCTGATGGATCTGTTGTTGAAACCACTGATTGATCGGTTGTTGAAACCTCTGATTGTTCTGTTGTTGAAACCTCTGATTGTTCTGTTGTCGAAATCTCTGATTGATCGGTTGTTGAAACCACTGATTGTTCTGTTGTTGAAACCTCTGATTGATCTGTTGTTGAAACCTCTGATTGATTGGTTGTTGAAACCTCTGATCTGTTGTTGAAACCTCTGATTGTTCTGTTGTTGAAACCTCTGATTGATTGGTTGTTGAAACCTCTGATCTGTTTTTGAAACGTCTGATTGATCGGTTGTTGAAACTGCTGATTGTTCTGTTGTTGAAACCTCTGATTGATCAGTTGTTGAAACCTCTGATTGATCGGTTGTTGAAACTGCTGATTGTTCTGTTGAAACCTCTGATCGGTTGTTGAAACCTATGATTGATCGGTTGTTGAAATCTCTGATTGTTCTGTTGAAACCTCTAAATGATCGGTTGTTAAAATCTCTGATTGTTCTGTTGTTCAAACCTCTGATCGGTTGTTGAAACCTCTGATTGATCTGTTGTTGAAAACATTGATCGGTTGTTGAAGCCACTGATTGTTCTGTTGTTGAAACCTCTGATTGTTCTGTTGTTGAAACCTCTGATTGTTCTGTTGTTGAAACGTCTGATTGTTCTGTTGTTGAAACCTCTGATTGTTCTGTTGTTGAAACCTCTGATTGATCGGTTGTTGAAACGTCTGATTGTTCTGTTGTTGAAACCTCTGATTGTTCTGTTGTTGAAACCTCTGATTGATCTGTTGTTGAAACCTCTGATCGGTTGTTGAAGCCACTGATTGTTCTGTTGTTGACACCTCTGATTGTTCTGTTGTTGAAACCTCTGATTGTTCTGTTGTTGAAACCTCTGTTCTGTTGTTGAAACCTCTGATTGTTCTGTTGTTGAAACGTCTGATTGTTCTGTTGTTGAAACCTCTGATTGATTGGTTGTTGAAACCTCTGATTGATCGGTTGTTGAAACCTCTGATTGTTCTGTTCTTGAAACCTCTGATTGATCGGTTGTTGAAAGCTTTGATTTTTCCGTTCTTGAATCCTCTGATTGATCTGTTGTTGAAACCTCTGGTCCTTTCTTGAAACCTCTGATTGGTCCTTTCTTGAAACCTCTGATTGATCGGTTGCTGAAACCTCTGATTGATCGGTTGTTGAAACCTCTGATTGATCGGTTGTTGAAACCTCTGATCGGTTGTTGAAACCTCTGATCGGTTGTTGAAACCACTGATTGTTCTGTTGTTGAAACCTCTGATTGTTCTGTTGTTGAAACCTCTGGTCCTTTCTTCAAACCTCTGATTGGTCCTTTCTTGAAACCTCTGATTGATCGGTTGCTGAAACCTCTGATTGATCGGTTGTTGAAGCCTCTGATTGATCGGTTGTTGAAACCTCTGATTGATCGG
Source organism: Somniosus microcephalus (assembly GCF_052327205.1). Taxonomy (NCBI): domain Eukaryota; kingdom Metazoa; phylum Chordata; class Chondrichthyes; order Squaliformes; family Somniosidae; genus Somniosus; species Somniosus microcephalus. The sequence continues at coordinate 151,933,874 of NC_140990.1, read as the reverse complement.
TTGTTGAAACCTCTGATTGATCGGTTGTTGAAACCTCTGATTGATCGGTTGTTGAAACCTCTGATTGTTCTGTTGTTGAAACCTCTGGTTGATCGGTTGTTGAAACCTCTGATTGATCTGTTGTTGAAACCTCTGATTGCTCTGTTGTTGAAACCTCTGATTGATCTGTAGTTGAAACCACTGATTGATCGGTTGTTGAAACCTCTGATTGTTCTGTTGTTGAAACCTCTGATTGATCGGTTGTTGAAACCACTGATTGTTCTGTTGTTGAAACATCTGATTGATCTGTTGTTGAAACTTCTGATTGATCCTTTGTTGAAACCTCTGATCGGTTGTTGAAACCTCTGATTGTTCTGTTGTTGAAACCTCTGATTGGTTGTTGAAACCTCTGATCTGTTGAAACCTCTGATTGTTCTGTTGTTGAAACCTCTGATTGATCGGTTGTTGAAACCTCTGATTGATCGGTTGTTGAAACCTCTGATTGTTCTGTTGTTGAAACCTCTGATTGATCGGTTGTTGAAACCTCTGATTGATCGGTTGTTGAAACCTCTGCTTGTACTGTTGTTGAAACCTCTGATTGTTCTGTTGTCGAAATCTCTGATTGATCGGTTGTTGAAACCACTGATTGTTCTGTTGTTGAAACCTCTGATTGATCTGTTGTTGAAACTTCTGATTGATCCTTTGTTGAAACCGCTGATTGTTCTGTTGTTGAAACCTCAGATGGATCTGTTGTTGAAACCACTGATTGATCGGTTGTTGAAACCTCTGATTGTTCTGTTGTTGAAACCTCTGATTCATCTGTAGTTGAAACCACTGATTGATCGGTTGTTGAAACCACTGATTGTTCTGTTGTTGAAACCTCTGATTGTTCTGTTGTCGAAATCTCTGATTGATCGGTTGTTGAAACCACTGATTGTTCTGTTGTTGAAACCTCTGATTGATTGGTTGTTGAAACCTCTGATCTGTTTTTGAAACGTCTGATTGATCGGTTGTTGAAACTGCTGATTGTTCTGTTGTTGAAACCTCTGATTGATCAGTTGTTGAAACCTCTGATTGTTCTGTTGAAACCTCTAAATGATCGGTTGTTAAATTCTCTGATTGTTCTGTTGTTCAAACCTCTGATCGGTTGTTGAAACCTCTGATTGTTCTGTTGTTGAAACGTCTGATTGTTCTGTTGTTGAAACCTCTGATTGTTCTGTTGTTGGAACCTTATGATTGTTCTGTTGTTGAAACCTCTGATTGATCGGTTGTTGAAACCTCTGATTGGTTGTTGAAACCTCTGATTGATCGGTTGTTGAAACCTCTGATTGATCGGTTGTTGAAAGCTTTGATTGTTCTGTTCTTGAATCCTCTGATTGATCTGTTGTTGAAACCTCTGGTCCTTTCTTGAAACCTCTGATTGATCGGTTGCTGAAACCTCTGATCGGTTGTTGAAACCTCTGATCGGTTGTTGAAACCTCTGATCGGTTGTTGAAACCTCTGATTGTTCTGTTCTTGAAAACTCTGATTGATCTATTGTTGAAACCTCTGATTGATCTGCTGTTGAAACCTCTGATTGTTCGGTTGTTGAAACCTCTGATTGTTCGGTTGTTGAAACCTCTGATTGATCGGTTGTTGCAACCTCTGATTGATCGGTTGTTGAAACCTCTGATTGATCGGTTGTTGAAACCTCTGATTGATCGGTTGTTGAAACCTCTGATTGATCGGTTGTTGAAACCTCTGATCGGTTGTTGAAACCTCTGATTGATCGGTTGTTGAAATCTCTGATTGTTCTGTTGAAACCTCTAATTGATCGGTTGTTAAAATCTCTGATTGTTCTGTTGTTCAAACCTCTGATCGGTTGTTGAAACCTCTGATTGATCTGTTGTTGAAACCTCTGATCGGTTGTTGAAGCCACTGATTGTTCTGTTGTTGAAACCTCTGATTGTTCTGTTGTTGAAACCTCTGTTCTGTTGTTGAAACCTCTGATTGTTCTGTTGTTGAAACGTCTGATTGTTCTGTTGTTGAAACCTCTGATTGATTGGTTGTTGAAACCTCTGATTGATCGGTTGTTGAAACCTCTGATTGTTCTGTTCTTGAAACCTCTGATTGATCGGTTGTTGAAACCTCTGATTGATCCTTTGTTGAAACCTCTGATCGGTTGTTGAAACCTCTGATTGTTCTGTTGTTGAAACCTCTGATTGGTTGTTGAAACCTCTGATCTGTTTTTGAAACGTCTGATTGATCGGTTGTTGAAACTGCTGATTGTTCTGTTGTTGAAACCTCTGATCAGTTGTTGAAACCTCTGATTAATCGGTTGTTGAAATCTCTGATTGTTCTGTTGAAACCTCTAATAGATCGGTTGTTAAAATCTCTGATTGTTCTGTTGTTCAAACCTCTGATCGGTTGTTGAAACCTCTGATTGATCTGTTGTTGAAACGTCTGATTGATCGGTTGTTGAAACTGCTGATTGTTCTGTTGTTGAAACCTCTGATCGGTTGTTGAAACCTCTGATTGATCGGTTGTTGAAATCTCTGATTGTTCTGTTGAAACCTCTAATTGATCGGTTGTTAAAATCTCTGATTGTTCTGTTGTTCAAACCTCTGATCGGTTGTTGAAACCTCTGATTGATCTGTTGTTGAAACCTCTGATCGGTTGTTGAAGCCACTGATTGTTCTGTTGTTGAAACCTCGGATTGTTCTGTTGTTGAAACCTCTGATTGTTCTGTTGTTGAAACCTCTGATTGATCTGTTGTTGAAACCTCTGATTGTTCTGTTGTTGAAACCTCTGATTGATCCTTTGTTGAAACCTCTGATTGGTTGTTGAAACCACTGATTGATCGGTTGTTGAAACCTCTGATTGTTCTGTTGTTGAAACCTCTGATTGTTCTGTTGTTGAAACGTCTGATTGTTCTGTTGTTGAAACCTCTGATTGATTGGTTGTTGAAACCTCTGATTGATCGGTTGTTGAAACCTCTGATTGTTCTGTGCTTGAAACCTCTGATTGATCGGTTGTTGAAAGCTTTGATTGTTCCGTTCTTGAATCCCCTGATTGATCTGTTGTTGAAACCTCTGGTCTTTTCTTGAAACCTCTGATTGGTCCTTTCTTGAAACCTCTGATTGATCGGTTGCTGAAACCTCTGATTGATCGGTTGTTGAAACCTCTGATTGATCGGTTGTTGAAACCTCTGATTGATCGGTTGTTGAAACCTCTGATCGGTTGTTGAAACCACTGATTGTTCTGTTGTTGAAACCTCTGATTGTTCTGTTGTTGAGACCTCTGGTCCTTTCTTCAAACCTCTGATTGGTCCTTTCTTGAAACCTCTGATTGATCGGTTGCTGAAACCTCTGATTGATCGGTTGTTGAAGCCTCTGATTGATCGGTTGTTGAAACCTCTGATTGATCGGTTGTTGAAACCTCTGATTGATCGGTTGTTGAAACCTCTGATTGATCGGTTGTTGAAAGCTCTGATTGTTCGGTTGTTGAAACCTCTGATTGTTCTGTTGTTGAAACCTCTGATTGATCGGTTGTTGAAACCTCTGATTGATCTGTTGTTGAAACCTCTGATTGTTCTGTTGTTGAAACCTCTGATTGATCCTTTGTTGAAACCTCTGATTGATTGTTGAAACCACTGATTGATCGGTTGTTGAAACCTCTGATTGTTCTGTTGTTGAAACCTCTGATTGTTCTGTTGTTGAAACCTCTGATTGATCTGTAGTTGAAACCACTGATTGATTGGTTGTTGAAACCTCTGATTGTTCTGTTGTTGAAACCTCTGATTGATCGGTTGTTGAAACCACTGATTGTTCTGTTGTTGAAACATCTGATTGATCTGTTGTTGAAACTTCTGATTGATCCTTTGTTGAAACCTCTGATCGGTTGTTGAAACCTCTGATTGTTCAGTTGTTGAAACCTCTGATTGATTGGTTGTTGAAACCTCTGATCTGTTGTTGAAACCTCTGATTGTTCTGTTGTTGAAACCTCTGATTGATCGGTTGTTGAAACCTCTGATTGATCGGTTGTTGAAACCTCTGCTTGTACTGTTGTTGAAACCTCTGATTGTTCTGTTGTCGAAATCTCTGATTGATCGGTTGTTGAAACCACTGATTGTTCTGTTCTTGAAACCTCTGATTGATCGGTTGTTGAAAGCTTTGATTGTTCCGTTCTTGAATCCTCTGATTGATCTGTTGTTGAAACCTCTGGTCCTTTCTTGAAACCTCTGATTGGTCCTTTCTTGAAACCTCTGATTGATCGGTTGTTGAAACCTCTGATTGTTCTGTTCTTGAAACCTCTGATTGATCGGTTGTTGAAAGCTTTGATTGTTCCGTTCATGAATCCTCTGATTGATCTATTGTTGAAACCTCTGGTCCTTTCTTGAAACCTCTGATTGATCGGTTGCTGAAACCTCTGATTGATCTGTTGTTGAAACCTCTGATTGATCGGTTGTTGAAACCTCTGATTGATCGGTTGTTGAAACCTCTGATTGATCGGTTGTTGAAACCTCTGATCGGTTGTTGAAACCTCTGATTGATCGGTTGTTGAAACCTCTGATCGGTTGTTGAAACCACTGATTCATCGGTTGTTGAAACCTCTGATTGTTCTGTTGTTGAAACCTCTGATTGATCGGTTGTTGAAACCTCTGATTGATTGGTTGTTGAAACCTCTGATCTGTTTTTGAAACGTCTGATTGATCGGTTGTTGAAACTGCTGATTGTTCTGTTGTTGAAACCTCTGATCGGTTGTTGAAACCTCTGATTGATCGGTTGTTGAAATCTCTGATTGTTCTGTTGAAACCTCTAATTGATCGGTTGTTAAAATCTCTGATTGTTCTGTTGTTGAAACCTCTGATTCTGTTGTTGAAACCTCTGATTGTTCTGTTGTTGAAACCTCTGATTGATCTGTTGTTGAAACCTCTGATTGTTCTGTTGTTGAAACCTCTGATTGATCCTTTGTTGAAACCTCTGATTGATCGGTTGTTGAAATCTTTGATTGTTCTGTTGAAACCTCTAATAGATCGGTTGTTAAAATCTCTGATTGTTCTGTTGTTCAAACCTCTGATCGGTTGTTGAAACCTCTGATTGTTCTGTTCTTGAAACCTCTGATTGATCGGTTGTTGAAAGCTTTGATTGTTCCGTTCTTGAATCCTCTGATTGATCTGTTGTTGAAACCTCTGATTGTTCTGTTCTTGAAACCTCTGATTGATCGGTTGTTGAAACCTCTGATTGATCGATTGTTGAAACCTCTGATTGATCGGTTGTTGAAACCTCTGATTGATCGGTTGTTGAAACCTCTGATTGATCGGTTGTTGAAACCTCTGATTGATCGGTTGTTGAAACCTCTGATTGTTCTGTTGTGGAATCCTCTGATTGTTCTGTTGTTGAAACCTCTGATTGATCGGTTGTTGAAACCTCTGATTGTTCTGTTGTTGAAACCTCTGATTCTGTTGTTGAAACCTCTGCGTGTGTGTCGCTGTGTGTGTCTGTCTCTGTCTCTACGTGTGTCTGTGTCTCTGTGTGTGTGTCAGTCTCTGTGGGTGTGTGTCTCTGTGTGTGTATCTGTGTCTGTCTCGGTGTGTCTGTCTCGGTGTGTCTGTCTCGGTGTGCCTGTGTGTGTCTCTGTCTGTGTGTGTCTCTGTCTGTGTGTGTCTCTGTGTGTGTCTCTGTCTGTGTGTGTCTCTGTCTGTGTGTCTCTGTCTGTGTGTGTCTCTGAGTGTGTGTGTCTGTGTGTGTGTGTTGGTGTCTCTGTGTGTCTCTGTCTCTGTGTTTCTGTGTGCGTGTCACTGTCATAGAGTTATACAGCACAGAAAGAGGCCCTTCGGCCCATTGCGTCCGCGCCGGCCATCAAGCCCTGTCTAATCCCATTTTCCAGCATTTGGTCCGTAGCCTTGTATGCTATGGCATTTCAAGTGCTCATCAAAATGCTTCTTGAATGTTGTGAGGGTTCCTGCCTCTACCACCCTTTCAGGCAGTGAGTTCCAGATTCCAACCACCCTCTGGGTGAAAAAGTTCTTCTTCAAATCCCCTCTAAACCTCCTGCCCCTTACCTTGAAACTATGCCCCCTTGTTATTGACCCCTCTACTAAGGGGAAAAGTTCCCTTCTATCTACCCTATCTATGCCCCTCATAATTTTGTTCACCTCAATCAGGTCCCCCCTCAGCCTTCTCTGCTCCAAGGAAAACAACCCCAGCCTGTCCAGTCTTTCTTCATAGCTGAAGCGCTCCAGCCCAGGTAACATTCTGGTGAATCTCCTCTGCACCCTCTCCAAAGCAATCACATCCTTCCCATAGTGTGGCGACCAGAACTGCACACAGTATTCCAGCTGTGGCCTAACCAGCGTTTTGTACAGCTCCATCATAACCTCCCTGCTCTTATATTCTATGCCTCAGCTAATGAAGGCAAGTATCCCATATGCCTTTTTAACCACCTTATCCACCTGTTCTGCTGCCTTCAGGGATCTATGTACATGCACACCAAGGTCCCTCTGATCCTCTGTCTTTCCTAGGGTCTTACCAATCATTGTGTATTCCCTTGCCTTGTTAGTCCCTCCAAAATGCATCACCTCACACTTTTCAGGGTTAAATTCCATTTGCCACTGTTCTGCCCATCTGACCAACCCATCTATATCGTCCTGCAGACTGAGGCTACCCTCCTCGCTATTTACCACCCCACCAATTTTCGTGTCATCTGCGAACTTACTGATCATACCTTTTACATTCACATCCAAATCATTAATGTAGACCACAAACAGCAAGGGACCCAGCACCGATCCCTGCGGTACCCCACTGGACACAGGCTTCCAGTCACAAAAACAACCTTCGACCACGGACAGTGTAGGCTTGCTGACCGTCAATCATGCGGGGCGGGGGGGGCGGGTGTCTGGAAGCAGGAACCAAGGGACTGGTAAGTACCGGCTTGAGGTGAGAGACGTGGAATGTGGGATGTATCCTCATCGACCGAGGAAGGAGGGTTTACTTTTTCCAAAATCCTAAAAGGTCCGATGAACCGGGGAGCCAACTTGCGGGACTCCACATGGAGCGGAAGATTCCGGGTAGACAGCCAGACCTTCTCTCCGGTCCGCAACCGAGTAGCTGGGCGGCGGTGCTGGTCAGCCTGCACTTTCTGCCGAGAAGTAGCGAGCTGCAAGGCGGATCAGACCCTCCTCCAGGTACGGCGGCAGCGTTGGACGAACCCCTGGGCAGCCGGGACTCCTCCCTCCCTCTCCTGTTCAGGGAAGAGTGGCGGTTGGAAGCCATATTGACATTCGAAAGGTGAGAGGCCAGTGGAGGAGCTCTGAAGGGTATTGTGCGCGTACTCCACCCAGACCAGATACTTGCTCCAGGTGGAAGGATTGGAGGACACAAAGCTTCTTAGCACCCTCTCCAGATCTTGGTTGGTTCTCTCAGTCTGGCCGTTAGACTGTGGGTGGAACCCAGAGGAGAGACTGATGGAAGCGCCCAGGAGGGAACAAAAAGCCTTCCAGAACCTGGATGAGAACTGGGGACCACGGTCAGAGACGACATCCAGGGGCAAGCCATGGAGGCGGAAGACATGCTGGACAACCAGCTGGGCAGTCTCTCTGGCAGAGGGAAGCTTGACAAGAGGGACGAAGTGAGCAGCCTTGGAAAAGCGATCGACCACAACTAGGATGGTAGTGAATCCCTCAGATGGAGGTAGCCCAGTGATGAAATCCAGGGCGATATGAGACCAGGGACGGCTGGGGATGGGCAAGGGATGCAGGAGACCAGGCGGAGGTTGTTGGGATGTCTTGTTCTGGGCACAGACGGGACAAGCGGAGACAAAGGCCCGGGTGTCGGCTTCAATCGAGGGCCACCAGAACCTCCTCTTAAGGAACTCGAGAGTCCGACGGATCCCAGGATGACCAGTCAATCGAGAAGAGTGGCCCCATTGAAGGACCGGGGCGCGCACCTGACTGGGAACATAAAGGCTATGAGGAGGGCCTCCTCCAGGGTCAGCCTCCTGACGTTGGGCCCCTCTCACCACAGTCTCAATCTCCCATGTGACGGGAGCAACGATGCAGGAACTGGAGATGATAGGTTCCGGGGTCTGGTCCTTTTCCGAGGGTTCAAACTGGCGAGAAAGGGCATCCGGTTTGAGGTTCTTAGACCCTGGGCGGGAAGACAGGAGAAAGTTGAACCGGTTAAAGAAGAGAGCCCACCTGGCCTGCCGAGGGTTGAGGCGCTTGGCGTCCTGGATATATGTCAGATTTTTATGGTCGGTCCAGACGACAAAAGGATGCTCTGCTCCCTCCAACCAGTGTCTCCACTCCTCCAAGGCCAACTTAACTGCCAAGAGCTCCCTGTTGCCGACATCGTAGTTACTCTCTGCTGGCTTCAGGCGACGGGAAAAGAAGGCACAGGGATGTAGCTTTTGGTCCTTAGGGGAGCGCTGGGACAGGACAGCCCCGACTCCAATATCCGAGGCATCCACCTCTACGATAAAGGGCAGGGTGGGGTCAGGGTGTACCAGAATGGGAGCAGAGGTGAAGCGTTGTTTGAGCTCCTGGAAGGCCCGTTCCGCTTCAGAAGATCAACTGAACCGTAAAGACGAGCCCTTGGGAGGCGGCAAGGGAGCTGAAGTTGCGGATGAAGCGTCTGTAAAAGTTGGCGAATCCCAGGAACCGCTGAACCTGCTTAACCGACATGGGACGTGGCCAGTTCAAGACGGCTCGAACCTTGCTAGGATCCATCTGGACGCTTCCAGAGGAGATGACGTAGCCCAGGAAGGTGACCTTAGAGACGTGGAATTCACATTTCTCGGATTTGACAAAGAGACGGTTCTCCAAGAGCCTCTGCAGCACCCGTCTGACGTGTTGGACATGCTGCTGGGGGGACTTTGAGAAGATGAGAATGTCATCCAAATAAACAAACACGAACTGGTTCAGCAGGTCCCAGAGCACGTCATTGACCAGAGCTTGCAAGACAGCAGGAGCGTTAGTGAGACCAAAGGGCATGACGAGGTATTCCCGGTGACCGCTAGGGGTGATAAAGGCAGTCTTCCATTCATCCCCCTCCCTAATGCGGACCAGGTTGTACGCGTTGCGGAGGTCAAGTTTGGAGAAGATGGTAGCTCCCTGCAGCTGCTCAAACGCTGAAGACATCAAAGGGAGAGGATAGCGGTTCTTAATGGTAATTTTGTTAAGCCCCGGATAGTCTATGCAAGGCCTGAGACCACCATCCTTCTTCTTTACAAAAAAGAAGCCAGCACCCGCTGGGGAGGTGGAAGGGTGAATGAAACCTGTCGCGAGGGCTTCCTTGATGTATTCTTCCATGGAAACATTCTCAGTGCCAGAGAGAGAGTAGAGCCGACCCTGAGGGGTGCTAGTGCCAGGCAGGAGATCAATGGCACAGTTGTAGGACCAGTGTGGGGGGAGTGTAGTGGACCGCCTCTTACTAAACACAGCATGGAGGTCCGAATATTCAGGGGGCACATGAGCAAGGTCCAGCTGATCAGCTGGCTCGGGAGAGGAAGGACGGGGCAGACTAGGGAAGACCTTAAGACAGTTGGCTAGACATGAAGGACCGCACTCCAGCACAGTCCCAGTAGTCCAGTCAATGTGAGGGTTGTGAAGAGAGAGCCACGGATGTCCAAGAACGAGAGGGAGCTCAGGTGAATCGATAAGGTGAAACTGCAGCAACTCTTGATGTCTCTCCCCTACTTGGACATGTAATACTCCGGTGATATGATGAATGCGCTCAGAACCAAGGGGCCTGCCGTTGAGGGCGGTGACTTGTAAAGGCTTGTCAAGGCGGGAGAAAGGAATTTTCAGGCTGCGCACAAGGGTGAGTCAACAAACGCCTGGAGGTTGTACTGTTGTCCCTCCCAAGAGAGACGAGTGGGAAGCAGGGTTTGGAAGACAGAAGGGATAGGAGAAGGGATTTGATCTGTCAGTATTTTCCCAATCCTCCTGGCTTTTTCCTGAAGCTCAGGGCATGTAGCTCTGAGATGGCCAGACAGGCCACAGTAAAGACAACACCCCTCTCTCAATCTCCTCTGTCTCTCAAACTGGGAGAGCCGAGTTCTGCCGAATTGCATAGGTTCCTCTTCGGTGCTAACAGGTGGACTCTGGGGTAGGGTTGCAAAATTCTGGGAATTTTTAAAAGAGGAAACTTTCCATGGGAATTTTCGGGAATTTATGGGAATTTTGGGAATTTATGGGAATTTAGAGTTTTTTTGCACACTGATGGTTTTTGTCTCTGACCCTTATATTATCTTTGTCGTCAAAATAGACATACTGTTCCATACAAATAGAAACAGGCTTTCAAAACTTTATTTAGGTTATAATTTTGAACTTTATTGAACCCCCACAAAAAAGACCCATCTAAAATAAAATAAAAAGAGCGTCAGCTTATTTAGCCTGTAATTTGTCCTTATTTTGTCCCTTTGAGTCTTCTACTCATGAGTCTTCTGAGTCTTCTACTCCTCATTGCTCCTCCTGATTCTCTGACTCTGGTTCTGACGTGTCCATTTCCTCCTCTGTGTCAGTGTCTAGCTGTGTGGTGGACACTTCTGTATCTGGCTCAATAAGTTGTAGGTTCGCCCGGATAGCCAATAGTGTATTATTATTTTGTATATTTTAAATTGAAGGACAACAGAGTTCAACAAGTAACTGGTTTATTTGGTATAAAGTTTGATTTACTTACTGCATCATCACAACATCAGCAGAAAACAAAATGACTTCCCTCAGGCCCCCTAACCTGGATCTTAAAAAAACTATAGCAGTCTTACAGATGCCTGCAGGCCAATCACAATTCGATATGCAAATATTACAAATAGAGGGAGCTAATCGCTCATCCACTCATCCAACCAATCAGGACACATTTGTTCACAGTCACACACAAAACTTGTAATTATTAAAACAAGCCAAGTAAGAAGATAAACATATATTGATTAAGAAATTCCTTAATAATTAAGATTCCATCTCTGTTAGTAATTTTAAGAGAGGACCTGTGGAAAAAAAAGAAATACAAAAAAAACAATATTATGCTAGCATGTGCTTTTTTGGGCAAAATTCCCAAAATTCCCAAGCTAAACTTCCCGTGGAAAATTTCCGGAAATTTACCGGAAACTTTCCACCCCTTTGCAACCCTACTCTGGGGTACTTGGAAACTCTTGGTCAGATTCGAAACACCGGAAGATCTCACCTCTGTGGAAGTAGTGAATCTCCTCTCTCTACCATGCTCCCGGAGGCAGTTATCCACTCTGATGGCAAGGGAGATGAGCGTGTCAAGGTCCTCCGGAACACCTCTGGACACCAGTTCATCTTTGATAGATTCGGAAAGGCCATGAAGAAACGTGGAGAGAAGGGCCTCGGTGTTCCAGCAGCTTTCCGCAGCGAGTGTGCGGAACTCAATGGCGAAGTCGGCTACGCTGCAGTTGCCCTGGCGGAGATTCAAAAGTCTCTTAGCTGCCTCCCGTCCACTCACAGGATGGTCAAAGACTTTGCTCATCTCTTCGGCGAAAAGGAGAATGTCCAAGCAGATGAAAGATTGCTGCTCCCAGATAGCGGTAGCCCAGGTGAGAGCTTTTCCCGAGAGTAGTGATATGATGACCGCTACCTTAGAGCGGGTTGATAGGAACATGGAGGGTTGGAGTTCAAAAACTAGGAAGCACTGGGTCAAGAAGCCGTGACACTTGCCCAGATGACCGTCATAGTGCTCTGGCGCGTGTAGGCGAGGCTCTCGGTGAGTCTGGAGGTCGGCGACCGGTGGGGTAGTACCCAAAGGAACTGACTGAAGAGGAACATCCTGAGCAGAAGCCACAGCGGCTGGGTGTTGAATGGTTTGAGTCCACGTATTTACCTTGTCCGAAATGCTTTGGAGAAGTTGCTCAAGGCGGCCGAGGAAAGCACCTTGATGGGTTCTGGACCCAAGTGCAGACAGACGAGGCGAGAAGCAGGTATGCAGTCTTAAATAAAAGTACTTTACTAGAATCACACAGGTAAACAGTTACAAACATAGGAGCTCAAGACAAGCTACCACTAGGCAAACGGCTTGTCAAGACTGAGCACAGAGGGAAGAAACCACAGAACTTAAATACAAGCAAAAACAGGTGAAAACAATAAACCTGATAAAAGGCAGTTAAGTAATAAACACAGGAGAAACTAGTAACAATTAGCAAAGGAAAAAAAACAAGTGAAGGTGCCATCTAGGGGTTACTGAGGGAACTAACCGGCACCCTCACAGTAGGTCCCGCATTGGACTAATCAGTCACCTGCAAGCTCATTTTTAATGTGGAAGCAAGTCATCCTCGGTTGCCTAAGAAGTATATGTGTGTGTCTGTGTGTGTGTCTGTCTATGTTTGTGTCTGTGTGTCTCTTGTCTGTGTGCGTGTGTGACTCTGTGTGTAGGTTTCCCCCTTGTGCGTGTCTCTGTGTGTGTGTCTGTGTGCGTGTCTCTGTGTGTATGTCTGAGTGTGTGTCTCCATCTGTGTGTGTGTCTGTGTGTGTCTGTGTGTGTCTCTGTCTCTGTGTGTGTGTCTCTGTCTGTGTGTGTGTCTCTGTGTTTGTCTCTGCGTGCGTGTCTCTGTCTGTGTGTGTGTGCCTCTGTGTGTCTGTGTGTGTGTGTGTATGTCTGTGTGTGTCTCTGCTTGTGTGTCTGTCTCTGCGTGTGTCACTGAGTCTGTCTCTCTCTGTGTGTCTCTGTCTCTGCGTGTGTGTCTCTGTGTGTGTCTCTGCGTGTGTCTCTGTCTGTGTCTGTCTCTGCGTCTGTATCTGTCTGTGTGTGTCGCTGTGTGAGTGTCTCTTGTCTGTGTGTTGCTCTCTGTGTGTGTGTGTGTGTTGGTGTGCGTCTGTCTGTCTCTGTCTGCCTCTGTGTGTGTCTCTGCGTCCGTATCTCTGTCTGTGTGTGTATCTTTGTCTGTGTGCGTGTCTCTGCCTGTGTGTGTCTCTGTGTGTATGTGTGTCTCTGTGTGTGTATCTTAAGTGTGTGTGTCTTTGTCTGGGTGAGTGTGTGTGTCTCTGTGTGTGTCTCTGCATCTGTGTGTGTGTCTCTGTCCGTCTGTGTGCGTGTGTGTCTGTGTGTGTGTTGGTATCTCTGCGTGTGTCTGTCTGTGTGTGTGTGTGTGTGTCTGTCACTGTGTCTGTCTCTGTGTGTGTGTGTCTCTGTGTGTGTGTGTCTCTGTGTGTGTGTCGATGTCTTTCTGTGTGTGTCTCTGTATATCTGTGTGTGTGTGTATGTCTGTCTGTGTGTCTCTCTCTGTGTGCGTGTGTGACTCTGTATGTAGGTTTCCCCCTTGTGTGTGTCTCTGCGTGTGTCTCTTTGTACGTGTCTCTGTCTGTGTGTATGTCTGAGTGTGTGTCTCCATCTGTGTGTGTGGGGCTGTGGGTGTCTCTGTGTGTCTGTGTCTCTGTCTTTGTGTGTGTCTCTGTCTCTGTGTGTGTCTCTGTCTGTCTCTCTGTGTGTGTCTCTGCGTGCGTGTCTCTGTGTGTGTGTGTCTCTGTCATAGAAACATAGAAACATAGAAGATAGGAGCAGGAGTAGGCCATTCGGCCCTTCGAGCCTGCTCTGCCATTCAATGAGATCATGGCTGATCATCCAAATTCAGTACCCTGTCCCTGCCTTCTCCCCATATCCCTTGATCCCTTTAGCCTTAAGAAATATATCCAACTCTTTCTTGAATATATTTAATGAACTGGCCTCCACCGCCCTCTGTGGCAGAGAATTCCACATGTTCACCACTCTCTGGGTGAAGAAATTCCTCCTCATTTCGGTCCTAAATGGCTTACCCCTTATCCTTAGACTATGACCCCTGGTTCTGGACTCCCCGGCCATCAGAAACATCCTTCCTGCATCTAGTCTGTCCAGGCCTGACAGAATTTTATAGGTTTCGATGAGATCCCCTCTCAATCTTCTAAACTCCAGTGAGTATAAGCCCAATCGACACAATCTCTCCTCATACGTCATTCCTGCCACCCCAGGTATCAACCTGGTGAATCTTCGCTGCACTCCTTCCATGGCAAGAATGTCCTTCCTCAGGTAAGGCGACCAAAACTGCACACAGTACTCAAGGTGCGGTCTCACCAAGGCCCTGTACAACTGTAGCAAGACATCCTTGTTCCTGTACTCGAACCCTCTTGCTACGAAGGCCAACATACCATTTGCCTTCTTAACCGCCTGCTGCACCTGCATGCTTACCTTCAGCGACTGGTGCACAAGAACACCCAGGTCTCTTTGCACTTCCCCTTCTCCCAATCTATTGCCATTCAAATAATAATCTGCCTTCCTGTTTTTGCCACCAAAGTGGATAATCTCACATTTATCCACATTATAGTGCATTTGCCATTTTTCTGCCCAATCACCCAACCTGTCCAAATCGTACTGGAGTTTCACGACATCCTCCTCACAGCTTACCCTCCCACCCAGCTTTGTGTCGTCTGCAAATTTGGAGATATTACATCCAATTCCCTCGTCCAGATCATTAATATATATTGTGAACAGCTGGGGTCCTAGGACCGATCCTTGCGGTACCCCACTAGTCACTGCCTGCCACTCGGAAAACGACCCGTTTATTCCAACTCTTTGCTTTCTGTCCACCAACCAGTTCTCTATCCAAGTCAATACCTTGCCCCCAATCCCGTGTGCCTTAATTTTGCATGCTAATCTCTTACGTGGGACCTTATCGAAAGCCTTCTGAAAGTCCAAATACACCACATCCACTGGTTCTCCCCTATCTATTTTACCAGTTACATCCTCAAAAAATTCCAGTAGATTAGTCAAGCATGATTTACCTTTTGTAAATCCATGTTGACTTTGTCCGATCCTGTCACTGATTTCCAAGTGCTCTGCTATTACATCTTTTATAATGGACTCTAGCATTTTCCCCACTACCGATGTCAGGCTTATAATTCCCTGCTTTTTTTCTACCACCTTTTTTGAATAGTGTGGTAACATTAGCTACCCTCCAATCCATGGGTACTGTTCCAGAGTCTATCGAGTTCTGGAAGATGACCAGCAATGCATCTACTATTTCTAGGGCCACTTCCTTAAGTACCCTGGGATGTAGATTATCAGGCCCTGGGGATTTATCGGCCTTCAGTCCCTACAAATACTGATTTCTTTCAGTGCCAACCCTTTCATCAGACCCTATGTTCCCCGGCATCTCTGGGAGGTCATTTGTGTCCTCCTTTGTGAAGACAGAACCAAAGTATGAATTTAGTTGGTCTGCCATTTCTTTGTTTCCCATTATAAATTCCCCTGATTCTGACTGCAAGGGACCTACGCTTGACTTCACCAATCTTTTTCTCTTCACATATCTATAAAAGCTTTTACAGTCAGTTTTTATGTTCTCTGCAAGCTTACTCTCATATTCTATTTTCCCTTTCTTAATTAATCCCTTTGTCCTCCTTTGTTGAATCCTAAACTGCTCCCAATCCTCAGGATTATTGCTTTTTCTAGCCAATTTATATGTCGTCTCCTTGGATCTTATGCTATCCCTAATTTACCTTGTTAGCCACGGTTGAGTCACCTTTTTTGTTTTATTTTTATGCCAAACTGGGATGAACAAATTCTGCAGCTCATCCATTCGGTCTTTGAATGTTTGCCATTGCCTATCCACCGCCAACCCTTTGAGTGCCATTCCCCAATCAATCCTACCCAACTCGCTCCTCAGACCATCGTAGTTTCCTTTATTTAAATTGAGGACCCTAGTCTCTGAGTCAACTACTTCATTCTCCATCTTAATGAAGAATTCGATCATATTATGATCGCTCCGACCCAAGGGGCCTCGTACAACAAGATTGCTAATTAATCCTTTCTCGTTACATAATACCCAGTCTAAGATGGCCTGATCTCTGGTTGGTTCCTCATTGGCAGCACGGTGGCATAGTGGTTAGCACTGTTGCCTCACAGCGCCAGGGACCCGGGTTCAAATCCGGCCTCGGGTGACTGTCTGTGTGGAGTTTGCACATTCTCCCTGTGTTTGCGTGGGTTTTCTCCGGGTGCTCCGGTTTTCTCCCACAGTCCAAAAATGTGCGGGTTAGGTTGATTGGCCATGATAAAAAAATTGACCCTTTGTGTTAGGGGGGATTAAATACGTGGGGTTACGGGGATAGGGCTTGGGTGGGATCGCTGTCGGTGTAGGGACCGGGTGCTAGGGTTTGGATGATTAGCCATGATCTCGTTGAATGGCGGAGCAGGCTCGAAGGGCTGAATGGCCTACTCCTGCTCCTATCTTCTATGTTTCTATGACATATTGGTCCAGGAAACCATCCCATAAACACTCCAGGAAATCCTCCTCCACAGTATTGTTACTAATTTGGTTGGCCCAATCTATATGTAGATTATAGTCAGCCATGATGACTGCTGTGCCCTTATTGCACGCTTCTTTAATTTCCCTTTTAATGCCATCCCCAATCTCCACCTTACTGTTCAGAGGTCTATATACCACTCCCACTAATGATTTTTTCCCCTTAGTATTTCTCAATTCTACCCATACAGATTCCACACCATCAGAGCTAATATCGTTCATTACAATTGTATTAATCCCTTCTTTAACCAGTAATGCTACCCCACCTCCCTTTCCTTTTTGCCTATCTTTCCTGAATATCGAATACCCCTGGATGTTGAGTTCCCAGTCTTGGCCATCCTTGAGCCATGTTTCCGTAATCCCAACCAAATCATATTCGTTTACCTCTATTTGCGCAGCCAATTCGTCCACCTTATTACAAATGCTCCTCGCATTAAGACACAAAGGCCTAGAAATTCAGTGTAGCCACTTTTGGGGCGGTAAAGTCGGGCGGCCGCTAAATTTTGCACCCGGCGCCCCCTTCGCCGATATTCAGTCGCAACGCCCCAAGAGGTTGCTGCTGCGCTAAAACAGGCGATGCACGACTACCTTTAGGCGCTAAGCCGGCGGTGCTGAGCGATACCCCCGAGGCCGGGCGCAGCGCAGGTGCGGCGAGTTCTTGATTGACGGCAGACACTCTGGCGCCGGTCATCTCTTAAAGGGGGAGGGTGGATTTGTTTGCCTGCCACGCCCTGCACACTGCAGCCCTCAACCTAGGCCTGACCACTTCAGCTTCACCTGTACAACGCCCAGGACTATGGAGAAGGCCAGGGAGAGAGCGCAGCGCTTCAGCGACGGAGACCTGAGGGTGCTGGTTGGCGGAGTGGAGCGCAGGCACCATGTTTTGTTCCCAGAAGGTGGCAAGAGGCCGCTGCCCAGCGCCTACCGGAAAGCCTGGAGGGAGGTGTCCAACAGGGTCTCTTCCAACAGCGTGGTTGCCAGGACTCCTGTGCAATGCGGGAAGAAGTTCAATGACCTCACTCGGGTTGTCAGGGTGAGTACCCTTTCCAGTGTCCTCCTCATCCCTGCATGTGCACCTCACTTTATGGGCAAAGGGACCTGAAAGCCCTAATGGCCAGCCCTCATCCAGCAGCTATGGGACTGGCATGAAAATCAATTGCACATTCAGCACTTTACACACTGTCCAAGCTATTCGACCATGGGAGGCAGTGCAGACAAGATCAGGGCTACACACTGTCCAAGCTATTCGACCATGGGAGGCAGTGCAGACAAGATCAGGGCTACACACTGTCCAAGCTATTCGACCATGGGAGACAGTGCAGACAAGATCAGGGCTACACACTGTACAAGCTATTCGACCATGGGAGGCAGTGCAGACAAGATCAGGGCTACACACTGTACTTAGAGGCCGTCCTTTCTCTTGCAGGCCAAGGTTGCGCACAACCGGCGCAACCGCACTGACACCGGCGGAGGCCGTCCTGACCTCAAAGAGCTCTCCGACCTCGACCAGTATGTGGAGCGCATTATGGGAGTCCGGCTGATTGGCCCCGTCGCCAGTGGAGATGCTGACCCTGTTCTGGGCACCAATGGTAAGGGCATCACCTTTTGGACCTCTCTCGTTCCACTTGCGCATTAGATCAGCATCCTTTGCCACTGTCCGACCAATGCGGTGAATGGCACCACTGATGCCTCCCTCGCTGCCGCCCTGTCCTCACTCTAAAGCTACTCTTGTGCCTTCTTGCTTTCAGATGGTGAATCGCCAGGTGAGGAGGCGGGTCCTCAAGCTGCCACTGTCAGCCCTTCGGAAGACGAGGAGGAGGAAGAGGAAGCCGGCCCATCAGTGCCACCCTCAGCCGCGCCAGCCCATGGCGATGTAGGGGACACGTCTTCCCTGGAGGGGAGCCGGGGGGAAGGGTCGGAGGAGAGTGAAGCTCCGGGGCCCAGCGGCCTGCAGCAACGCGGGAGGGGTGGGGAAGCTCGGCGGACTTCTCCCCAGAGGGTGAGTGCGGCCTCCAGTCCTGCGACGGTCAGCGCAGAGGAGGTGTGCCTCCTAGAGGAAATGGCCCTCCAGGCTGAGCGCAGGCACACTGAGCTCATGGCTGCAGTGGCAAGGATGCCTGACTCCATAGAGTCACTGGCAAGGAGTGTGCAGGAATTCGGGGCAGCACAGGCCAGGAGTCTGCAACAATTCAGTGCAGCACAGGCCAGGAGTCTGGAACAATTCAATGCAGCACAGGCCAGGAGTCTGCAGGACATCGCGGCAGCACAGGCCAGGAGTCTGCAGGACTTCGCGGCAGCACAGTTGGCTTCTAGCCAAGTGCTCAGTCGTGCCGTCCATTCACTGGCTGGTGTCATGCGGACACAGACCAGGGCCACACGGGCACTAACTGCTGCCACCCTCGCTGGATCAGCCAGGCATCGCAAGGGCACTCGCCGCGCAGCATCAGCCCAGCAGTCTGTCCTTCAGCTGTTTGCTGCGCATGCTGCAATGCTGGCCCGTGCGAGTGCCAGTGTCTCAGGCGACCAGCGAGCACCTGCGATCTGCCAGGTTGCCACCATTCCTGCAGCCGACACTGCCACTCCGCCATTGCAGCTGCCACGAGCTGCTGGACAGACTGCTGCCGCCCAGCCAGAGTTGGAGCAGTCAGCAGCCGGCCACTCCAAGGCCAGAGCTGGTGCAGGCCGACCCCCAAGGGCATCTGCCGTCTTGCCATCTGCCCCTCAGCAGCCTTCCCCCAGCCTTGCTGCAGCCACTGGGCTCCCATTGAGGAGGAGCAGCAGGGCGGGCAGGGGCCAGGCAACGATGCGCAAGGCATCGCCCTCGCAGGCCAAAAAGTAGAGGTATGCACAAATGCCTGGTGCTTGTTGTAAGGCCGACACTGGTGCAGTTGTTTTTGTGTAAGGCCGAGACTGGTGTCTTTATTTCTTTATGTAAGGCCGAGACTGGTGTCTTTATTTCTTTGTGTAAGGCCGAGACTGGTGTCTTTATTTCTTTTTGTAAGGCCGAGACTGGTGTCTTTCTTTCATTTTGTAAGTCCGAGACTGGTAGTTTTGTGTTTTTGGAGGGGGCTTCTCCACATGAGCATGTAATGTGGGAAGGGCAGAGGTTTTCAATAAATTATTGTTGTTAAATTGCAGTGTGCATGGTTTTTTGGTTAAGTCCTGGTTGCCCTGCTCGGCTGAGGGCTTGTGGAGCGGCTACATTCATCTGCTGACATTGGCACAAGCCAGTCCCTGAGAGGGGGCCTAGAACCGACGTTCAATAAGCCGGCGACGGGCGGCCCTTGCACTTTGTGCCTCCCTCCTGTGCTGGTCCTCCTCCTCCTCCTCCTGTTCCTCCTCCTCAGGTGGTCGTCCAATCTGTGGTGGCAGTGGCTGAGTCCTGCGGATAGCCAGGTTGTGCAGCATGCAGCAAACGACCACGAAATGGGAGACTCGCTCCGGCGAATACTGTAGGGCTCCACCAGAACGATCGAGACAGCGGAACCGTTGCTTCAGGACGCCGATTGTTTGTTCGATGATGTTCCTGGTCGCTTGATGGCTCTCGTTGTATCTCTCTTCAGCAGGGGTGCTGGGCGCACGGAGCGGGGTCATCAGCCAGGTACACAAAGGATAGCCTTTGTCCCCGATAAGCCATCCGCGTGGGTGAGGCTGGGCCTCGAACATGTCTGCCACAGAAGCCTGTCGCAGGATGAAGGCATCGTGGCTGCTGCCTGGAAAGCGGGCATTGACAGCTAGGATGAGCTGCCTGTGGTCACACACCAGCTGTACGTTCAGCGAATGGTAGCCCTTCCGGTTGCGGTAATCCTCGGCATTCTCCAGAGGTGCCCGCAAAGCCAGATGCGTGCAGTCAATAGCGCCCTGCACCATGGGGAAGCCCGTGAATGCTGCAAAGCCCATTGCACGCTGTTGCTGCTTGGCAAGGGCCATGGAGAAGGAGATAAACTGACGTCTCCTTTGGAAAAGGGCATTGGTCACCTGGCGGATGCAGCAATGCACGGCGAACTGGGAGATGTTGGCAGTGTCCCCAGTAGCGGCTTGGAAGGAGCCGGTGGCATAGAAGTTGAGAGCCACCGTCACCTTGACTGCCACCGACAGAGACGTCCTGCTCCTCAGCTGTGGCTGCAGATCACCGCCAAGCAGGTGGCAGATCTCTGTGACCACGTCCCTTCTGAATCGCAGCCTCCGAACACACTGCTCCTCAGACATGTTGAGATAGGAGAACTGCTGGCGGTATACCCTGGGTGGGTAAGGCCTCCTTTGCCGACGCCTGTTGCCCCCTCTCCGTCTAGCCAGGGCTGCCACTCTCTCACGGCGTCTGTGAGCCCTTTGGATGTAATTGAGAAAGCCTGCATTGACACCCATTGCAGCCCCTATAATATGCTGGTAAACAATGAGATGTCAATGAAGGCAAAGACTAGTGGAAATCTGTGGCCTGAAGCCAGAAGTACCTGTCCGAGTGTTGGGCCAAAGCAGAAAGCTATCTACCTGGGTCTCTCTCCAAAGATCCGTCTCGCAAGAGGGAGTGCTGCAAAATGGCAGCCTTTTATATTGCAGGAGGAGTGCCCTTTAATTTGCGCTCCCCGCGCCCCGCATCGGCTGAGCACCGTTCCACTTCACAGTCGCTAGGGGCGTCAGGTGCACAATGGGGCGTTGCCACTGAAGTTCCGGTTTGGGGCGCACAAAGGGCGTTGCACGAGGAAATGACGTCATGATCTGCGCGTGCAAAGACTTTGCGCCGGCGCTAAATCTCGAGTGAAGTTGGGGCGAGGCGCAGTTCTCGCTGCGCCCGGGCGCTACCCGCCTAGCGCCCGACATCTACTCCTCCTAAGGCGCTAACGGCTGGCGCAACCAACTGAATTTCTAGGCCAAAGCCTTCAGGCTTGTTTATTTAACG